>NC_083578.1:31733959-31833959 GCF_027579695.1 Neoarius graeffei
TCCGCATAAAATGAACACGCTTTGTCTTGTTCCGTGGCTCCGAAACCACCACTTAATTGAAATGCAAAGCCTGACCGGTGCGCACTGACACTGTAACGAGGCTCAAACTGGGCTCTTCTTCCAGTTCTCCGTTCCACCTTAAATGATTAGTTACGCCTTTGAGCCTGTAGAGGGCGCACTCATCCATTCATCTTCAGTATTACTTTCTCCTGCTCGCTGCTGCCCCTTTTCCACCAAAGCAGTTCCAGGGCTGGTTCCGGGCCAGTGCTTAGTTTGGAACCGGGTTTTCTGTTTCCACTGACAAAGAACTGGATCTGGGGCCAGAAAAACTTAGCCTGGGCCCGCCCATCCTAAGTATGACGCAACACGAGGGCCTGTTGCGAGCTTAAGGCCAATTTATGCTGACAACCCAGTCCTCACAGATAGCGTCACAGATAGCGTCTGCGTAGCCCCCCCACCTTCGCAGACGCTCTGCGCGCACCTCCCAAAAATTGTGACCACCGCAGAAGCCTCGCAGACACCGCCGCAGACAAGAGGGCTCTGATTGGTCCACTCTACATCCGCTGTACACGCACTTCCGCTTCCCTACTTTCCCGGTTTGGTTTGTTTTCACGACCGGCATTTTTAAAAACACGAGCGAAGATGGAGCAGCACGAAGAGCGGTTGATTGAGGAAGTACGTACATCTATACGACTCCAGTTCTAGTCATTATAAAAAAAAAAGTTCTAGTCATTATAAGTAACCGGAGGATAAACACTCCACTAACCACACCCACCAACTACTCCTAGCGACTTCGCGCCCCCTTGCGTTGTACCGGTGAATAACATCGTGCACGCCTATACTCCCCGCTCAACAATAAATTACAACTGTCTGCGAAAAGCTATCTGCAAAAGCCTTGTCGCAAGAGCATGCAGAAGCCTTTAGTCTGGCCAGGCAAGCTATCTAGAGCTCTTCCCAGGGATGCAAACAGCGCGCCTTTTGGCGGATGCCGCTTTTTTCACGGCTGAATCGCGCAGATCCGAATTTTTTTTTAGGGGGGGCGTTGGAGTGTCTGATTATAATTTCAAAGTAAATTCTGTATTAAAATTACTAAATAAGCAAATCCGTTACAGTCCATGAAACAGGAAGTATAAGGATGAGAAAAAAACAGTTTAAATCGGGAAGCTGCGCACATTTGTGCAGCCTGAGCAGCAGGACTGCGCAGCTTCCTGATTTAAACTGTTTTTTTCCTCATCCTTATACTTCCTGTTTCATGGACTGTAACGGATTTGCTTATTTAGTAATTTTAATACAGAATTTACTTTGAAATTATAATCAGACACTCCAACGCCCCCCCTAAAAAAAAAATTCGGATCTGCGCGATTCAGCCGTGAAAAAAGCGGCATCCGCCAAAAGGCGCGCTGTTTGCATCCCTGTCTTCCAAGCTCCCGAAAAATCGGGAGCCAATCAACTTTGAGCATCTCCAACGGCACAGTCTAGAACTGCGACCGGAAGCCATAGATTGTTTACAGAATCTATGCCGGAAGCGCTTCATTCACGCTTCCGCATCTATTACGCATAGATGCTGTATTGAAAGCATTCAACGGGAAGTTCTCATTGAAAACGGAGCAAAGAGCAGCCCTGGAGGTATTTATTGAAAGGAAGGACGTTTTCGCCTTGCTCCCGACCGGCTTCGGTAAGAGTTTAATCTACCAGTTAGCCCCGTCGCGTCGCATACATCAGAGGAAAGAGTGATGTGATTGGTTTAAGCTTCGTCACAGCCTTTTCTGGCTTCGACCAGTAGCAAACTGAGGCATTTCAGGGAGGCGGGTCAACCACGGGCTCTGGGAAACGGTTGGGCTTAATATCTTGGCCAGACCAATAGCTTAGAGAGCTTTGTCACGTTAGCCAGACTAAGAAAAACTGGTTCCAGGCTAGCACCAACTCTCTGCTGGGCCAGAGGAAAGAAACGCTTACGTCAGCAGGGGGGTGGAGTTGTTAAGACCAACAACAATAACAAGACCACAAAAGATCGCCATTTTTAAGCGACGAGAAGCAGCAGCTGTACAAACGCGAAGTCATCCATTATTATTATTATTGTTGTTGCTGCTGCTGCTGCTTCTTCCGTGTTGTTTTTGCTTCGATATTCGCGCCAAGGTTTATGCAAATGTAGTGACGTAACTGACATATCAGCGACGTAATGACGTGTCTCCGCTTAGCACCGCGAGCGATGGAAAAGCAAACTGGTTCTCAGCTGGCTCGCAAGTTGAACGAGTTGTGAACCAGCACCAGCACTGGCTCCGAACCAGCCCTGGAACTGATTTGGTGGAAAAGGGGTATGTGGAGCCACAGGAACCCTGGGTGCAGGACAGTGTTGCCAGATAGGAAATATGCAAGTATCGTACCAAAACCTCAAAATTATTGTTTTTTGTGAGAAATTATCGTACACAAACAAAACGCATACAATATAGTTATTTTAGCTGTATTTTAATTTCCAAAGATTATTACTTAAATTTTTAAACAGTAATTCGCAATATTCCCGTAGTAGAGGGAAAACTATGACACAAAGAGAAAGTAAATGCACAATTACCGTAAGACTAGAAAGATTCGAATTCAACCTCCAGGTCGCTGTCATCATCCGATGCCACGCTCACTTGTGCAGATGTTGTTGGTTGGGTAATCCTGTCACGGGAAAGATCGGATGCCGTCATGGACCGCAGCATGGTGTTCGTCGGTTTGAAGGCATGGCACCCACCAGCATTCCTCACACACTCTGATGTCTGCACAAGTCCATTCATAATGTCTGTAATGAGCTGGTTTCGTTATGAGATTGACTTTGGAAAAAACTCGCTCGCATGATGCATTGGAGTGGGGAAACACAAGCACATCCAGGGCAAACTTTCCCAGTTCACTGAATACGGCAGTCCCCTGTAAATTCTCCACCTTAGAAACGTGATTCCAGAATTCATCGACATCCATTGCTTTCGTGTCTTCACTCAATGCCACGATGTTTTGGTACGATACTTGCATATTTCCTATCTGGCAACACTGGATGGCGCCTGAGTGGAAAGCCTGCGAAATGATTCTTGGGGGTCAGAGAGAGAGAGGGATGCGTGTTTGGACAACCAACTGAAAACTTTGAAATTATCGTACATTTCAGATTTTTTCCCATTATTCATTGTACAGAGGGCAGAATTATCGTACAAATACAACAATTATCGTACATCTGGCAACACTGGTGCAGGAACACACACCCTAAATGGGACAGCAGTCCATCACAGGGAGCTCACACACACACAGAGGACAATTTTTATTTTTTGGAGCTGAGAGGAAACTGGTGAACCCATACAGACATGGTGAAATCACGACAAGAACAAAGTCTGTGTCGCTGCAGCTTGCGGAATTGGACGTAGGCAGAGAGATGCCACGCACTCCCCACTTACAGGCACTGTGACATACAGTGGTGTTTGAAAGTTTGTGAACCCTTTTAGAATTTTCTATATTTCTGCATCAATATGACATCAGATTGTCGCACAAGTCCTACAAGTAGATAAAGAGAACCCAGTTCAACAAATGAGACACAAATATTATACTTGGTCATTTTATTTATTGAGGAAAATGATCCAATATTACATATCTGTGAGCAGGGACGTAGCCATCATTTTAGAAGTGAGGGGGACAAATTGTTCCGAGGTCTATTGAGTGATTTATCATCCTCTCGCATTCAATTGCACCTCTCCGTAGCAGCTAAAGAACCACATAACCACAAACAGCACAGCACCAGGGAACCGACTTTAGTTCTTTAAAATGATATACTATCAAAATCGAAAGTCAAAATCGAAAGCTGCCAAACTCTGGTTTAGTTGACATAGAATGACCCTGGAGCATCTACAGCCAGATAATTATCCTATGTACATTTCTTTAGCCAGTTACAATTTCTCCTACGGGTTGTTTTACAATCAGGGTACAAAGTTTGTGTCCCGGGGTCCAAAATTCAAATTGATTCAAACTGGTTCTTGTACCAGTTTTTAAGTGAAGGACAAGTTAAAGAACAGATTTCAGGTAATTTTTTGACATGTGCGTATGGTAGTTTTGTGTAATCTGCTATAAGATGGGAGAAACAAATGAAGTGATTCTCGGAGAGGACTTTTTTTTGGACAATTCAGAATCCACTACTTCCATAGTGCTTTTAAATATAAGGCTGTAAGCTTTGTGTTAGTTGTCTCTAATATTTATGTCCCAATATCTTGACCACATTTTAGGATGAAAATAATCATTTTAGATATGTTATTTTATATTGAGAAATTAGCTGTCTCGGAGAGGACTTTTTTTTTGACACAATTACATACTAATTTGATCAAAATAGTCTGAAAACTTACTGGCATTCAACATTAAAACTTAACTATGTTTCCAATGATATGGAACCAAATATTTGTTTTATGGTATAAAGAATGATTTAAGTGCATCCCTTTTGGAGCTACCTGTGGTCAAAAAAGCACTTTTTCTAAATGACACGAGTAATTTTGCTAAATATGACATATATTGCCATACAGTGGTGCTTGAAAGTTTGTGAACCCTTTAGAATTTTCTATATTTCTGCATAAATATGACCTAAAACATCATCAGATTTTCACACAAGTCCTAAAAGTAGATAAAGAGAACCCAGTTAAACAAATGAGACAAAAATATTATACTTGGTCATTTATTTCTTGAGGAAAATGATCCAATATTACATATCTGTGAGTGGCAAAAGTATGTGAACCTTTGCTTTCAGTATCTGGTGTGACCCCCTTGTGCAGCAATAACTGCAACTAAATGTTTCTGGTAACTGTTGATCAGTCCTGCACACCGGCTTGGAGGAATTTTAGCCCATTCCTCCATACAGAACAACTTCAACTCTGGGATGTTGGTGGGTTTTCTCACATGAACTGCTCGCTTCAGGTCCTTCCACAACATTTCAATTGGATTAAGGTCAGGACTTTGACTTGGCCATTCCAAAACATTAACTTTATTCTTCTTTAACCATTCTTTGGAAGAATGACTTGCGTGCTTAGGGTCGTTGTCTTGCTGCCTGACCCACCTCCTCTTCAGATTCAGTTCATGGACAGATGTCCTGACATTTTCCTTTAGAATTCGCTGGTATAATTCAGAATCCATTGTTCCATCAATGAGGGCAAGCTGTCCTGGCCCAGATGCAGCAAAACAGGTCCAAACCATGATACTACCACCACCATGTTTCACAGATGGGATAAGGTTCTTATGCTGGAATGCAATGTTTTCCTTTCTCCAAACATAACGCTTCTCATTTAAACCAAAAAGTTCTATTTTGGTCTCATCCATCCACAAAACATTCCAGTAGCCTTCTGGCTTGTCCACGTGATTTTTAGCAAACTGCAGATGAGCAGCAATGTTCTTTTTGGAGAGCAGTGGCTTTCTCCTTGCAACCCTGCCATGCACACCATTGTTGTTCGGTGTTCTCCTGATGGTGGACTCATGAACATGAACATTAGCCAATGTGAGAGAGGCCTTCAGTTGCTTAGAAGTTACCCTGGGGTCCTTTGTGACCTCGCCAACTATTACACGCCTTGCTCTTGGAGTGATCTTTGTTGGTCGACCTCTCCTGGGGAGGGTAACAATGGTCTTGAATTTCCTCCATTTGTACACAATCTGTCTGACTGTGGATTGATGGAGTCCAAACTCTTTAGAGATGGTTTTGTAACCTTTTCCAGCCTGATGAGCATCAACAATGCTTTTTCTGAAGTCCTCAGAAATCTCCTTTGTTTGTGCCACGATACACTCCCACAAGCATGTGTTGTGAAGATCAGACTTTGATAGATCCCTGTTCTTGAAATAAAACAGGGTGCCCACTCACACCTGATTGTCATCCCATTGATTGAAAGCACCTGACTCTAATTTCACCTTCAAATTAACTGCTAATCCTAGAGGTTCACATACTTTTGCCACTCTCAGATATGTAATATTGGCTCATTTTCCTCAATAAATAAATGACCAAGTATAATATTTTTGTCTCATTTGTTTAACTGGGTTCTCTTTATCTACTTTTAGGACTTGTGTGAAAATCTGATGATGTTTTAGATCATATTTTTGCAGAAATATAGAAAATTCTAAAGGGTTCACAAACTTTCAAGCGCCACTGTACAAGGGTTTGGGTGTATCCTGTAGTTGTTCCTACATGGGTCGGCGTGGTCCGGGTTGGACATCCAAAACGGCTAACATCCAGTCCTGCAGTCAGATGCCTCTTATGAGACCATGCACAGACCCAAGCTCAGGTGTTGTGAGGCAGCAACACTACCCGTTGTGCCACTGTATCACCCATGGTATTCATTCGGTTTTTATCCCCCGCTGGCCGAAAGGGGATTATGTCATGGTGATGTCCGTCCCAGAAAAGCGTGCTCACCTTCTGAAATCACAATTTTTGGAGGAATTTCACGAAACTTGGCAGAAGGCTTTATTATAGGACAGGAATATGCATATTGCAATTTCGTTTGCAATATATTGTAGTGGGGAATATTATGCTCTCAGAGCACGCTTGTTTTGTATTGTAAGGTGACACTGATTTGGCCAAATATAGAACTTCTACAAATGCATTTTTAGTGTCTCTCTTGTTTTTGGTGGTAGTACAAATTGGGAAAATACTTTTTCCTTTGACCCGTCTTCAACTTGCAGTAATACCTAATTTTCCTGTTCAGATCACCAAACAGCTTGGGTGGCCAAAATCCTTCTCAATTTATATCTAGCTGGATGGACAAATACACTGCGTGGCCAGAAGTATGTGGACACCTAAGCATCATTCCTACATGATGCGGTTGTTCCCAAAATTGCTGCCGCGAACTTGGAAGCGCAAAATTTTATAGCATGTCTTTTGTATGTGGTAGCACGACAATTTCTTGTCACTGGATCTCTCGGGTCCATACATGATCCAGCTCGACAGTGCCCTGTAAACAAAATGAGCTCCATGAAGACATGGTTTGCCAAGGCTGGAGTGGAAGAACTCGAGTGGCCTGTACAGAGCCCTGACTTCAACCCCACTGAACACCTTTGGGATGAACTGGAATCCCAGCTTCATGCCAAGCCGTCTTCCCTGAAATCAGTGCCAAACCTCTTGTGCTCTTGTCGCTGAATGAGCCCAAATCCCCAGAGCCATGCTCCAAAAACCGGTGGAAACTGTTATAGCAGTAAAGTGGGAACAACTCAGTGGCCATGGTTTTGGAAGAAGATGCTCAATCTGATCAGTCTGAAAGGAAATTGACTTCCTGAAATAATCTATCTTCATCCATAAACACGTTATAATGTGTATTATAAAATGCCTAATTTTCCTGTAGGAGTTAATGCTCAAATTTTAAAGGGTTTAAACATGTCAGGCCACTAAAATTTCATCTGAGTCTGTCAGAAAAGGGCTTTTTAAAATGGCCTCTTGGTTTCAATACAGTCCAATATCTTTTTTCCTCTTAAAAGTATCATATTTTGTGTGTGTGTGTTATTTACCAGCTGGGATGTCCGTATCGTGAAATACTGTGACCGAGGTCTTGAAAGTACTGACCGATGCCCTCTGGGCCGAGGTCAGTATTCAAGGCCGAGGTCATGGTATTTCACCATACGGACCGACCTTAAGCTGGTAAATAATGTTTATTTTTTCTTTACCAAATTCTAACAGAAAACGAGAGCGCCCGAAAGGGAAAACCGAGCCGAGGCGAGCCGCATTTTGAATCCTCATTCACGGCTGTAATGCAAATTGCTTCCTCCTCAGTATACAAGTGCACTTCCATGGCAGGAAAAAAAAATAAATTTTGCCGCCTATGTAGTCCCCTATTTATACAAAATTGAGTCATTCAGGATTCAGCCATGTTTTTACTCGGCGTTGGCAAGTTAGAGGTTTTTAGCTTTCTCCTGAAATGTTTTCTTTTATTTCTTTTTCCTCAGGGTAGTAAAACTCGCTTTCGCTGTGAAGATTGTTGTTATCGCTATCCATGATGTAAAATTAATGCTATTATGCTGAGGAATGCGAAAATAAATGTTGACAGAAATTGCTACTATTGTTGTTGTGAATGAGCGAGTCGCCAGAGGTCCGTAACTGGGATCCATACCGTAGGATACGGATCCACTTGCCAGCCAATCAGAGTGCAGGATTTGATGGAAACCGGACCGCGAAAAAAATAAAAAATTGTTATTTCCCGGTATGACGCCATTGTTTAGTAGGCTGTTTAGGCTACCAAAAACCTATTTTCTAATCATCTAAAATGGGTTTTAAAATGGCTTTAGCCTTGACCAAAGTTGTCTTCATCTTCAAATGTAGCGTAATATGTTGCATTAAAATGTCTAAGTTTCCAACATGACCCAGTGTTCAAACTGCTGTTTAAAGGGTTCAAACTTCTTTGGCCTTGAGGAAAAAAAAAATCTAAGAGCATCACTTCTTAAAATAGGATTATTTGGTCCTCTGGCACAAAGTCTTCTTTGCCCTTTATTTTGTATAAAATAGCTATTTCCTTAATGACTAAATAACTACATAAACACATACAGTTCAGATGAATGTGAGCATCATTGGTTGCATATTGCCTCAAACCCTAGAGCAGGGTTTCTCAACAGCACCATCAAGTGGGCTACAATCCCCCCCCCCCCCAGTTGAAGTTAATTTTTATTCGTAGTAGGGTACAATTGCTGGGTTGCATCCGACGTCACATCCGCCTCATTAAGCTACGGTCACACTCCAGCTCGCGATGCTTTGCGATGGGTTATCAATGAAAATGAAGCATTTTGGTGGCAATGCATGGCGATTATACACATGAGCTAAAAGTTACACAGCAGGTAAACATTTGACTGTTGCGCCTTCGCACACTTGAGCCTGGCGCAGCTCGAGTGGCCGCGCTCACTTCCAGAGCGTGTTGTGCGTACACTTGGGACCCAGGCATTATGGGAAACACCTGATACTGATTTGAGTGCAGTTGGCACGCGCAGATGCGGACGCTGTTTTCAAAAAGACTTTGAAGCATTATTACGGTCACGTTTGTTTCTAGCCATGTTTATACTGCTGTTTAAGTACTCTGCTTTATGATTCTGCTTTCCTTTGTTTTTTTTGTTTTTTTTTAAATATCACACCTGCTAATAAACCGGCGAGTGGCCTAGTGGTTAGCGTGTCCGCCTCTCGATCAGGAGATCCCGAGTTCTACTCACGGCTAGGTCATACCAAAGACCATCATAAAAATGGTGCCTACTGCCATCTGGCAAGGCACACTGCAATACAGATGCAAGTGGGGAGTCAAACTCTTGCGGTTACCAGAGGACTAGCCCCACACTGTAACCCTAGCTATGTAATATAGGCCACAGGGCTACGAAATGGAGATCGGTGCCGCCAAACGCACCATGAATGGTGCGGGAAGGACTTTTTGACACCTGTTAATAAACGCGCTTCCTACACTTGGATCCGTCTACTGCCGTTTATCTTGTAGTGTTTTGATCTCCAGATCTTTAACCCAGCGACATATAAAAAGTTGTACGCTTCCATCTGTTTGTCCGTGTAGAACGATGTCTGCAGCACCAGGTAGTTTGAGATGTTGGGGAACTCAATGGATGGATAATTTTCCAGCTCGTAGGAAAAATCCTTCTTTGTTAGCGTGTAAAGATCTATCCCATTGAGTGGTTTCTGTATCCACTTCTTTTAAGTGTACTTCTTGGTTCTAATAACTTGTTTGTTTTCTGTACACAAACATGGCAATAAGTTCTTGTGTTAATGAACCAGACTCCACTTTTGGATTATTAATCCCTTTTGACTAAGAATGCCCTGCATGCATGGTTTTATGTTGGCTTCTGGCATATCCATACAGTTTTAAATACAATACCTACAATAAAAACCAGTTTGTTTTTATTGCATTTATTTCATTACTGGGCTCCCATCTGTAACAGGGAGTGATGTTGCGTTCCAGTAATACATTTTCCAATAGATTATTAGATTCTAATAGAACAGAGGAGCCAGAATAATTGGGGATCTTTTTTTATTAGGCCCCGACTCGTTACAAGTATGAATAAGTGGGCCTTAAAGCAGAAAAGATTGAGAACCGCTGCCCTAGAGGACAAGTAAGATGACTTATAAGGTCTGATGTTGGCAGTTATGAAACCTATTAAGTCACTTCATCCTAGACTTGATGGAATTGGTAACATTTCAAGAGAAATTTCCTCTTCAGAGTTTGTAGTTGTAATGAAACAGGTCCACCACACTCACTAAGAGACTGATATGAACCGTGATACAGCTCGGTGCGTTCAGACCCAAAGCAGCGAAAGTGTCAAAGAGACCCGAAGTCATTAATTTTCTACGTGAGCCAGCATCTCTTGGCAGCAAGCAGCAGCATGACCGTTGGCAGCACATCTTGGGCGGTGGGGGCATCAGAATAAAGTTAAAGTCCAGGCAGCTTTATGGTAATGAGCTATAACGTGGTTCAGTGGCAAATTATTGGAGTTTAGAAGAGCTCCACTCTAGAGAACCACATCCCTGTAAAACCATTCCCATGTACAACGGAGGAGAAATTATTTGTGGTGGTGGGTTTCCCCATTATTTATGATGTGTCCTTGCTTGCGTACAGGAACACAAATAAAACCATCGAAGCATGAACCAAAGGGGTCCGAAATTGTAGGTTTTCCAAGCATTCTACACATAAATTAAGGTTAATGTTAATTCAAGACCGTGGCTAGTAAACATGTCATATGGAACTATATGTTGAAATTTGACTTGGAACTTGGCATCAACACACATTGCTTTTAATTAGTTTGTCATTAGTTTATTTTCTTACCTTCATATTTAAAAGATTTCATGAGGTTAACTTGTACCCTCTACTTTTGGTCAGTTGACACAGAGATGCTAGTTGATGTTTGTCCGTTTTATTTTGAGGCTCCTTTAAATAAAGTTTGCAAGACCAAGCATTTGAAATGAACTTGTAGCCGGCCATTTCATCTACGTTACAGTGTGTCCACAAACTTGGACAGTGTTGCTGGCAGGGTAGCCAGAGCGAATTTTGATGCTCTTGCCAATTTTGGTCTGAACACACCATTACTTTTCATATGTACAATGATGTTCTTTGCTGGACCATGGCTGGATTAGTCTAGTGCTAAAAGTGCTCTACTGTATGACTGGACTAGTCATGGAGGGGGTGGCAGGCATTGTCCATTATGAGCAACCGTTCAGCCCAGTGTTGCCGAGTCACTAAACCTCAAGTCCGAGTCCAGCCTTGAGTCCCCAGCATTCAAGTCCAAGTCATAAATTTTTTCAAGTCGAGTCTGAGCCCAACACTCCAACCACACCTCTTGTTTCAGCACCATTAACATGAGTTTGTTCCTGAACATGATGTATGAACCGGTGAATGTGCATTCTCTTTGTCAGGGAGTGCAACGTATTCTGTCAGAGATGGTTGAGAGACGGATGTAAGTGCAGAAGGTGTGTTTATTAATCGAAGTGAAGACAGGTAAACAATCCAGAATGGCAGGCAAATTCATAAAATGGTCTCATTCTCATTATCTCTAGCCGCTTTATCCTGTTCTGCAGGGTCGCAGGCAAGCTGGAGCCTATCCCAGCTGACTACGGGCAAAAGGCGGGGTACACCCTGGACAAGTCGCCAGGTCATCACAGGGCTGACACATAGACACAGACAACCATTCACACCTATGGTCAATTTAGAGTCACCAGTTAACCTAACCTGCATGTCTTTGGACTGTGGGGGAAACCGGAGCACCTGGAGGAAACCCACGTGGACATGGGGAGAACATGCAAACTCTGCACAGAAAGGCCCTCACCGGCCACGGGGCTCAAACCTGGACCTTCTTGCTGTGAGGCGACAGCGCTAACCACTACACCACCGTGCCGCCCCTCGTAAAACGGTGAAACAGGCAATAGGTCGAGCGAGGCACAAACAGGCTATCAGAGACTCAGCAGAATCAAAGACGAGAAACAGGAAATCAGGGATCAGGAACCCAAACGAGGAAATAAGGCTCGGTAATGTGTCAGCAATGCAACTCAATCAGTCCCCCCAGGATTTCGCGGGCCTTTTTTGTGATTGTTATGGGCTAAAATGTCTGATGTTGCGGGGGCTTTTCCAAAAAATTGCGATGAAAGTTGCGGTGTTTTTTAGGTTTTTGTTGCGATTACATTGTGGGAGAAAGTGAAAGTTGCGAGAAATTGTTGCGATTTTCTCTTTTTGTGATTAAAATTGAGTGATATGTTAAATATTAAGTTATTACTGAAAAACTATTGATTAAAAAAAACAAAGACACTGAGAAATGGTCCTATAAACAACTTTACCAATATAAAAGATTACCAGGACTACAAAAATGCAGAAAAATAGGCTTTACTTATCCAAATGCGCCTTTTGGTTCAAAAGTTAAAGTGCATAGAACCTCACAGCACAACATGAAGTTACCTTAAAATATAATATAAATGCCTCAGCTTTCATGTAAGAAAAAAAAGCTATTAATACTAGTACTGTGTGCAGGCAGTCTCTCCTGAAGACTAAATTAAACAATAATTATAAACTAATAAAATAAATGGCTCAGGCTTCATAGAAGAAAAAAAAAACAATTTGAACAGAATCTCACAGTATGATGCTGAAGCTGCCTAAACAATGGAAAATAAAATACCATTTTGGCAAAAATGTTGGCATCCATTAATTTCTTGTATTAAGTAAAAAAAAAAAACGTAAAGTGCACACAGTCCTTCACTGTAAACATAACACACTTTCAGTGACAGAATTTAAGCCTACATAAACACTGACTCGCACATGCTGCTTCTCTTGAACGTATACACGGAAGTAAGGCGGAAGGTAGTTTTTCGACGTCACCTCAAGACGACGCCAACGATTGGTCAAATTTGCAGGAAAGTTGCGGTGATTGGATATAATTGCAACACCGCCCTGAATTCGCGGGGATTGGTTGAATTTGCGTTGAAGTTGCAAATCGCAACATTGTGAAATCCTGGAGGGTCTGCTCAATACTTCGCAAATTGTGTTTTCACAGATTTTATAGAGGTTTGCTGATTGCGGCTTAATCCTGTTCAGGTGTGAGTCGTTTACGGCGTGCATGCGCGAGAGTCCGCTTGGCACGCGCACTGTCTGGAGTGCACCCGAGAGTCTATCTGATGCACACGCCAAGGTGCGCAGGTGTGACACACTTGCGCAAAATTAGTACAAAAATTAATGGAGATATAAATATGCCAAATTATTATGGCATGTTACAAAAAATAAAGAAAAAAAAATCTGAGTCCTCGTCTCCAATTTACGAGTCCAAGTCATGAGTCCTTAAAATTAGGGCACAAGTTGGACTTGAGTCCGAGTCCTGGATTCGAGTACCACAAGCCTGGTTCAGCCGCAGTTGTCTCCTGACCGTCCAGCTGCACCAGGTCCAAGTTGGTCCCAATGACCTGTCCGGCTTTCCTAATTCGTTTATTCAGTCTGTTGATGACATCTGCCTTAATGCATCCTCCTTATCTTCTTACTAAGTAGAGATATTTTTTTGTGGTAACTTCACTGGAGGTGACTGCAGCTTCCTTACCTGCTCATCAAGTAGAGGAGTTTGTTTTGTGGTAAATTTGCCGGAGAATGCAAGGAACATGATGCATACATTGTCTGTTTCGTCCAAATGAAGCAAGCTAAAACCATCATTTCCAGGTTGTACACCTGCTATGGTACTAAACACAGCCAGTCAACACAGACTTCGAGGCCCCAGGCTAATGCTGTCTGGCCCTGCGTCCTGGCCCTAATAGAATCCTAACATCTCTATTTTACTGGCCCAAATTGTTTTATTCCCTTGTTTGGAGGTTGGCATCTAATTACCAGTGGTCACTTATTCAATATTCCATCCAGTATTATTCAGTCATTACAGTGACTCTAAAGAAAGGAATGCAGTTATGAAGGGCAGGAATGTGAGTCTGGATCCATAAATGGGTCTTCGAAGTGTAATGTGTTAAGGGTGTAGAAGAATTTGAGCCAGACTTGGAACAAATTGTCCTATTTTAGGAACTCCTGTTCTTTCAGCTTGAGGTGAGATTTTAATCGGCAAAAATGTACCAACCCTTAAAGTGGTCTAAACGCTTTCGGTGTTGGGGAAAGTCATGGCCTGATGGTTAGAGAAGCAGCTTTGGGACCAAAAGATCGCCAGTTTGATTCTCTGGACCAGAAGGAATGGCTGAAGTGCCCTTGAGCAAGGCACCTAACCCCCAACTGCTCCACCGGCTGTTCTGGGTATGTTGTATGTCGCACCGGATAAGATAAGAGCATCTGCTAAATGCCTGTAATGTAATGGTGAAAGAGAGCTTAAAAATTGACATCAGAGAAGAGAATGAGCGGTGTGTCAGCAAAGGTGGTTAAATGGATTTTGATACATGTGTACACCCCCCCAGCCCAACTGCTGATTCCAACGGTTTACGGTTCTCATTCTCATCATCTCTAGCCGCTTTATCCTGTTCTACAGGGTCGCAGGCAAGCTGGAGCCTATCCCAGCTGACTACGGGCGAAAGGCGGGATACATCCTGGACAAGTCGCCAGGTCATCACAGGGCTGACACATAGACACAGACAACCATTCACACTCACATTCACACCTACGGTCAATTTAGAGTCACCAGTTAGCCTAACCTGCATGTCTTTGGACTGTGGGGGAAACCGGAGCACCCGGAGGAAACCCACACGGACACGAGGAGAACATGCAAACTCCGCACAGAAAGGCCCTCGCTGGCCACGGGGCTTGAACCTGGACCTTCTTGCTGTGAGGCGACAGCGCTAACCACTACACCACTGTGCCGCCCCGGGTTACGGTTATTTAGCACAAAAGTCTTTTAGCACAAGTTCTAAAGTCTCTTAGCACAACTCTAAGTTCTTTAGCACAAGATCCAAGAACACTTAATCTTTTATTATGAATACTTACTGATCATATTTTAAAGATGTTTGATGGATTTTTTTTTTTAATGAAAGTTGCCGAGATTCCGATCAAAAACAAGGGATTGTATTTCCCCACTCCGCCATCTTGAAACCGCCATGTTGGTTGTTTTTGTCATTCCTAAACGTTTATGTTGCACTTTTATTTAATTGCCATTCGTTCTAGGATACTTTTAGTGGAAGTTTCTTTCGTTTGTTTACATATGAGTTGTTTTACGATCAGGGTACGCAAGCTAAAAATCACATTTAACACTCATTATCTTCAATATCAAAAGGCTTGACTAAATAAACTTGGTTGTTTATTGTAGCCCTGTGATAGCTCTATTCACCATGCAAAAAAATTTTTGGTGATAACGTTATTTTTGGTGAATGTATGGCAATATATGTCATATTTAGCAAAATTACTTGTGTAATTTAGAAAAAGTGCTTTTTTGACCACAGGTAGCTCCAAAAGGGATGCACTTAAATCATTCTTTATACCATAAAACAAATATTTGGTTCCATATCATTGGAAACATAGTTAAGTTTTAATGTTGAATGCCAGTAAGTTTTCAGACTATTTTGATCAAATTAGTATGTAATTGTGTCAAAAAAATGTCCTCTCCGAGACAGCTAATTTCTCAATATAAAATAACATATATCTAAAATGATTATTTTCATCCTAAAATGTGGTCAAGATATTGGGACATAAATATTAGAGACAACTAACACAAAGCTTACAGCCTTATATTTAAAAGCACTATGGAAGTAGTGGATTCTGAATTGTCAAAAAAAAAAAAATGTCTCTGAGAATCACTTCATTTGTTTCTCCCAGCCCTGCTTAAAGATACACTTACTCTTGTTATAATACAAACTATTACACAGGCCTATGTTCATATGTGTATTAATTTCCAAAAGTGCAGATTTGATAGGTTTTTTTTTTTAATTTGAATTTTGGACCGACCCCTGTGACACAAACTTTGTACCTTGATTGTAAAACAACCCCTATCGCAACTGTTGGTTACTACTTAGTTGGCAAAACGTTGTCAAGCAGGGCAAGAGACGTAATCCAGCAAATGCATAATTATTGACAGTCACTTTTTTTTTTAAAGATTTTTTTTGGGCTTTTTTCACCTTTATTGGATAGGACAGTGTAGAGACAGGAAATGAGCAGGAGAGAGACGGGGAGGGATCAGGACATAACCTCGGGTTGGAATCAAACCCAGGTCCCCATATTTATGGTATGGCGCCTTATCCACCTGAGCCACGATGCCCCCGTAACTTCAGTCACTTCTGATCATATCTATGAAGGTGCCCACAATTCGAGGTTTGTTATGGCTTAACTACAAATATCCAAAGACACCAAATAATCGGATTTTCAGTCCACGTTTCAGGGATCAATAACTGATCCTTAACATGCACAGCAGCAGAAATTCCAGCTTCCAGTCCTTAAGCAGTCATAATAAACCCTTTTCTATATCAAGATGAGTCCCCCCAAATTATTGTGACCATAATCCAGACTTGTGCTAAGAGACTTTCGTGGTAAATAACCGGATACCATTCCAACTGGCAGAAAACATCGCTTTTCCAAATTTGTGCTTTTCTGATATGTCCTGGAGAGTCAGTATCCACAAACTAACTTTTGCTACTGTTAAAAATAATAAACTGTTAATGCCAAATGAAAAAAAAATTGACATATGCCGTTAACAAGAGAAGTGCTTGAGCCTTGTGCACAGATAGGGTAATTCGCAAAGCAGTAACACCATTTATTGTAGGATCACATTAGCTAGTTAGCATGTTATCCTGAGATTAACGTGCTTATTACACTGACGCGAGTGTTCTTTTTGGGGTCCCTCTTTATGGTGGCAATCTATTTATCATGATGGTAAAATAAAATGTTAACCCTATGCTTCCTTTACGGTTATTACAACCAACAGCATAGCAAATTAAAGGCATCTCATTGGAGCAGTCGTGTCATTCTGTTAGTCCTGGCAGTGATTGTACATTGTGATGTCACATGAATCTATAGGAAAATAGCCATTTTATACAATATAGTGTGACTATCTTAAAGGGGAACTGAAGTCATTTTTAAACTCGCTTTATTTCTTAGTTAATGTGTTATTCAGTTACGTTTTCGGTTTTAGTAACCTTATATCGTGACTCGTATCGGCAACTAATTGCAATTAAATATTATACTTATCAGCCTATTCGGTTTTTGGCCGTGTTGAATTTAGTTCGTTCGGTCCACGGCAGGCGTCGCTTATCCGCGCAATCTTCACGAGACTTGTGCGAGACTTCGAAACGTGAAGTGTCAGCCAGGTGTCAGTGCTGCCAAACTGTTTTCCAAACGAAATATTGCCCAGAAAGGAGTTGAAATGATGATTACTGCCTACTTTTTTCAAACTTTCCTGATTGCTATCAAAACAAACAAAACTGCCGGCTTGATTACATCAGCATTCGAAAGAGGGCGCACGCGTCTTTTGACAGCGTTGGCAGATGTTGGTCACTTTCCCTGTGTCCGAAATCGCTCCATACTCACTATGTAGGGCACTATATAGTGAAGACGCCATTTTGTAGTACTGTCCGAAACCTTAGTTAGGATTATTTACACCCTATATAGTGCACTCAAAGTATCCCATAATGCATCACGAAAATAGTGTACAACGATGGTCACTAACCAAAGCAATATATCCCATCATGCATTGCGGTCACGCTGAAAGAAATCAAATTAAAAGTCTCAAATTTGATTTAATAAAAGGCAGCAGCAAAGAAGAAAGTATTCAGCCTTGATTTAAAAAGAACTGAAAGATGCAGCTACTTTGTATTGATTTAATGTGGGAAATACGCTCAGTATAATATGGATTTATCACAAAAATACATATGTTATTTACCAGCTGGGAGGTAAATAACATGTGTCGGCCTTGAATACTGACCTCCGCCCAGAGGGCCTCGGTCAGTACTTTCAAGACCTCAGTCACGGTATTTCACCATACGGACCGACCTTAAGCTGGTAAATAATATATTTTTTTCTTTACCAAATTCTAACAGAAAACGAGAGCGCCCGAAAGGGAAAACCGAGCCAAGCCGCCATTTTGAATCCTCATTCACGGCTGTAATGCAGATTGCTTTCTCCTCAGTATACAAGTGCACTTCCATGGCAGGAAAACAACTACATTTTGACGCCTATGTAGTCCCCTATTTATACAAAATTGAGTCATTCAGGATTCAGCCATGTTTTTGCTCGGCGTTAGCAACAGTTAGAGGTTTTTAGCTTTTTCCTGAAATGTTTTCTTTTATTTCTTCTTCCTCAGGGTAGTAAAACTCGCTTTCGCTGTGAACACTGTCATTATTGCTATCCATGCTGTAAAATTAATGTTATTCTCCTGAAAAATGCTAAAATAAATGTTGACAAAAATTGCTACTATGTTTGTTGTTGTGAACGAGCGAGTCGCCAGAGGTCCGTAACTGGGATCCGTACCATAGGATACGGACCTGCTCGCGAGCCAATCAGTGCGCAGGATTTGATGGAAACCGGACCGTGAAAAAAATAAATGCATTTATTTTTTTCGCGGTCCGGTTTCCATCAAATTGTGCGCTCTGATTGGCTCGCGAGCGGTCCGCGATCCTATGATCCGGGCCCTGGTTACAGACCTTTGGTGACTCGCTTGTTCACAACCACAACAAACATGGCAGTTTTTTGTCAACATTTATTTTCGCATTTCTCAGGAGAATAACATTAATTTTACAGCATGGATAGCAATAATGACAGTGTTCACAGTGAAAGCGAGTTTTACTACCTTGAGGAAGAAGAAATAAAAGAAAACATTTCAGGAGAAAGCTAAAAACCTCTAACTGCTGCTAACGCCGAGCAAAAACATGGCTGAATCCTGAATGACTCAATTTTGTATAAATAGGGGACTACATAGGCGTCAAAATGTAGTTTTGTTTTTTTTCCTGCCATGGAAGTGCACTTCTTTACTGAGGAGGAAGCAATTTGCATTACAGCCGTGAATGAGGATTCAAAATGGCGGCTCGCCTTGGCTTTGCTTTCCCTTTCGGGCGCTCTCGTTTTCTGTTAGAATTTGGTAAAGAAAAAAATATTATTTACCAGCTTAAGGTCAGTCTGTATCGTGAAATACCGTGACCTTGTCCTTGAATACTGACCTCGGCCCAGAGGCCTCGGTCAGTATTTTCAAGACCTCGGCCATGGTATTTCACGATATGGACCTCCCAGCTGGTAAATAATATATATGTATTTATTATTTTGAAAACCCACCAGCCGACTGATCTGGCATGTTTTAATTGTGCGACAGTAAGGACGTAAATACCAGCGCGACGGACTTGTCTGAAAGCGTTTTTTTTTTTTTTTTTTCATTTTACCAATGAGGTCACTATATAGTCCTCTTTATAGTAATTCCCTATATAGGGAGTAGTGAACGAGCGAGCGATTTCGGACACGGTTTGATTTCCGCTGTACATTTTACTTCCGTCCTACGACGCCTTGCACAGGTCTCAATGAATCTCGTTTACGGCCATTGTTTTGACATACAGTGGGGCAAAAAAGTATTTAGTCAGTCACCAATTGTGCAAGTTCTCCCACTTAAAAAGATGAGAGAGGCCTGTAATTTTCATCATAGGTATACCTCAACTATGAGAGACAGAATGAGAAAAAAAAATCCAGAAAATCACATTGTCTGATTTTTAAATAATTTGCAAATTATGGTGGAAAATAAGTATTTGGTCAATAACAAAAGTTAATCTCAATACTTTGTTATATACCCTTTGTTGGCAATGACAGAGGTCAAACGTTTTCTGTAAGTCTTCACAAGGTTTTCACACACTGTTGCTGGTATTTTGGCCCATTCCTCCATGCAGATCTCCTCTAGAGCAGTGATGTTTTGGGGCTGTCGCTGGGCAACACGGACTTTCAACTCCCTCCAAAGATTTTCTATGGGGTTGAGATCTGGAGACTGGCTAGGCCACTCCAGGACCTTGAAATGCTTCTTACAAAGCCACTCCTTCGTTGCCCGGGCGGTGTGTTTGGGATCATTGTCATGCTGAAAGACCCAGCCACGTTTCATCTTCAATGCCCTTGCTGATGGAAGGAGGTTTTCACTCAAAATCTCACGATACATGGCCCCATTCATTCTTTCCTTTACACGGATCAGTCGTCCTGGTCCCTTTGCAGAAAAGCAGCCCCAAAGCATGATGTTTCCACCCCCATGCTTCACAGTAGGTATGGTGTTCTTTGGATGCAACTCAGCATTCTTTCTCCTCCAAACACGACAAGTTGAGTTTTTACCAAAAAGTTCTATTTTGGTTTCATCTGACCATATGACATTCTTCCAGTCCTCTTCTGGATCATCCAAATGCTCTCTAGCAAACTTCAGACGGGCCTGGATGCAGGGGGACACGTCTGGCACTGCAGGATTTGAGTCCCTGGCGGCGTAGTGTGTTACTGATGGTAGCCTTTGTTACTTTGGTCCCAGCTCTCTGCAGGTCATTCACTAGGTCCCCCCGTGTGGTTCTGGTATTTTTCCTCACCGTTCTTATGATCATTTTGACCCCACGGGGTGAGATCTTGCGTGGAGCCCCAGATCGAGGGAGATTCAGTGGTCTTGTATGTCTTCCATTGTCTAATAATTGCTCCCACAGTTGGTTTCTTCACACCAAGCTGCTTACCTATTGCAGATTCAGTTTTCCCAGCCTGGTGCAGGTCTACAATTTTGTTTCTGGTGTCCTTTGACAGCTCTTTGGTCTTGGCCATAGTGGAGTTTGGAGTGTGACTGTTTGAGGTTGTGAACAGGTGTCTTTTATACTGATAACGAGTTCAAACAGGTGCCATTAATACAGGTAACGAGTGGAGGACAGAGGAGCCTCTTAAAGAAGCAGCTACAGGTCTGTGAGAGCCAGAAATCTTGCTTGTTTGTAGGTGACCAAATACTTGTTTTACCGAGGAATTTACCAATTAATTCATTAAAAATCCTACAATGTGATTTCCTGGATTCTTCCCCCCATTCTGTCTCTCATAGTTGAAGTGTACCTATGATGAAAATTACAGGCCTCTCTCATCTTTTTAAGTGGGAGAACTTGCACAATTGGTGGCTGACTAAATACTTTTTTGCCCCACTATATGGACTGATGTATTACAGAGCATATTTCAAACACTCGTAACTTGCTATAACAGTGACAAAATAGCTCTCAAAAATGCATTCCTATATTTAATAAAATGAGAAATAGAATTTTGATGATAAATTTGCCTTCAGTTCCCCTTTAAGGGTATGTACCAGGCAGAAGTCTCAGTGACATGTGGGGGTGCTATGGAGTCCCACGGACACACCCATTGTCACGTTGTCACTTTATTCCGCATCTCATTGCCATCTTCTACTTATGCTGTGCAATAATATTACTATTTGGGACTCTGTTCTTTTCATTTGCAAGTATTTTCTTCATGTCTCACTCTCCTAATTGTTGCGTACAGTTATGTCCATCGCCTGTGTTTGTCATTTATTAGTTACTTTACACACACATTCCATCCTCGTTAGTTATATTATGCTGTGCAATCACATTCACTACCTAGTGCAATATTTCTGTTTCAGTTGCCAGCATTTTATTAGTGCAATATT
This sequence comes from Neoarius graeffei, assembly GCF_027579695.1. NCBI lineage: Eukaryota > Metazoa > Chordata > Actinopteri > Siluriformes > Ariidae > Neoarius > Neoarius graeffei. Next base: position 31,755,470 of record NC_083578.1, read on the forward strand.
GCTGCTTCTGGTGAAGTTCTACTCTTATTTAAGTTCTTAAGTTTCTTATTTTGTTGCGTACACTACATACATGGCCTGTGGTATTTTTATTTATTTATTTATTTTTTAAAAATACTTTTATTGCACTCATTTATTTATTTATTTATTTATTTTCATTTTTGTTGTTGTTACTGTCTATTCCTGACCCTTTTCTATGTGTGAGCTGCTGGAACATGTACATTTCCCCACCGAGGGATGAATAAAGTTTATCTTGTCTTAAACGTGACTTTGGGCTCGGCTGGAACCACCGTTTTAGGAAGTCGTGTTGAAACTTTCATATAGTGGTCTGAACACTGACCCCAATAGAGAATACATGTTGAGTGCTTCTTGGCCCAGTATGTTTTAACCCCTTAAAAAGTATTCTGAATATTGGCTCGTACAGGACAATACGGCATTTTTAAGAATTTTTACAACATACAGTGGTGCTTGAAAGTTTGAACTTTTTAGAATTTTTTTATATTTCTGCATAAATATGACCTAAAACATGAAATTTTCACACAAGTCATAAAAGAGAATCCAATTAAATCACTGTAACAAAAATATTATACTTGGTAATTTACTTATTAAGGAAAATGATCCCATATTACATATCTGTAACTGGCAAAAGTATTTGAACCTGGGATGTTGGTGGGTTTGCCCACATGAACTGTTCGAACAGCATTTCTGTTAGATTAAGGCTAGGACTTTGACTTGGCCATTCCAAAACATTTTTATATCCCCGCTCTGAAGGAGGGAGGGTATACTGGTTTACCTCTGTCCGTCTGTATCTCCATCCGTCCGAAACACCCTTTTTCTCAGCAACCACAAATCATAGCCACTTGGTACCAAACTTCAGCATGGGGTTCTATACCGTTTTCAGGTCTGTGGCACATCGACTTCCTGTTTACTGACTGAATGTATTTGGGTTGTTTTATAATCAGGGTACGCAAGCTAAAAATCACATTTAACACTTATCTTCAATATCAAAAGGCTTGACTAAATAAACTTGGTTGTTTATTGTAGCCCTGTGATGGCTCTATTTACCATGCAAAAAAAAATTTGTGATAACATTATTTTTGGTGAATGTATGGCAATATGTCATATTTAGCAAAATTACTCGTGTCATTTAGAAAAAGTGCTTTTTTGACCACAGGTAGCTCCAAAAGGGATGCACTTAAATCATTCTTTATACCATAAAACAAATATTTGGTTCCATATCATTGGAAACATAGTTAAGTTTTAATGTTGAATGACAGTAAGTTTTCAGACTATTTTGATCAAATTATTATTATTTTTTTTAAAGATATTTTTTGGGCTTTTTTCACCTTTATTGGATAGGACAGTGTAGAGACAGGAAATGAGTGGGAGAGAGAGACGGGGAGGGATCGGGAAATGACCTCGGGTCGGAATCAAACTCGGGTCCCCGGATTTATGGTATGGCGCCTTATCCACCTGAGCCACGACGCCCCCTATTTTGATCAAATTAGTATGTAATTATGTAAAAAAAAAAAAAAGTCCTCTCCGAGACAGCTAATTTTTCAATATAAAATAACATATCTAAAATGATTTTCATCCTAAAATGTGGTCAAGATATTGGGACATAAATATTAGAGACAACTAACACAAAGCTTACAGCCTTATATTTAAAAGCACTATGGAAGTAGTGGATTCTGAATTGTCAAAAAAAAAAGTCCTCTCCGAGAATCACTTCATTTGTTTCTCCCATCTTATAGCAGATTACACAAAACTACCATACACATGTCAAAAAAAAATACCTGAAATCTGTTCTTTAACTTGTCCTTCACTTAAAAACTGGTACAAGAACAAGTTTGAATCAATTTGAATTTTGGACCCCTGTGACACAAACTTTGTACCCTGATTGTAAAACAACCCATTTACGAAACACACAGGGTGGATTTACAAACTTTTCGTAACACTTTTCTCAGCAACTATAAATCACAACTGCTTGATATTTGGTACCAAACTTCAGCTTGGGGTTCATGCATACCGTTTTCAGGTCTGTCACACATCGACTTCCTGTTTACCGACTGAATGTATTTACAAAACATGGTGGATTTTGACGCTATTTCAAGAAGCAAAATGCTATTTCAAAATGACAGTTTACCAGGATGCTATTTGAAACCCCTGGGGAGAACACTGCTCTTTACTTCCTTGTTTCAGGGTGAATTATTTGTTGAAGTCAACATTCATAATAAGTGTCCTATTCCTTCGATTGCTTGCATTCTGATACAAGCGAGAGCGGGGGGGGGATACGTAAGTGAGCAGTAGCTCACAGTTGAGCTTGTTGATTTTTCTTTAACCATTTTTGTGTGGAATGACTTGTGTGCTTAGGGTCATTGTCTTGTTGCATAACTTGGTTTCTCTTGAGATTTGGTTCACAGATAGATGTCCTGACGTTTTCCTTTAGAATTCACTGGAATAATTCATCATTCATTGTTTAATCAATGATGGCAAGCTGTCCTGGTCCAGATGTAGCAAAACAGGCCCAAACCACGACCCTACCACCTCCATGTTTCACAGATGGGATAAGGTTTTGATGCTGGAATGGCATTTTCCTTTCTCCAAATACAGCGCTTCTCATCTAAACCAAAACGTTCTATTTTGGTCTAAATCCGTCCACAAAACATATTTTTTTCCAGTAGCCTTCTGGCTTTTCCATGTGACCTTTGGCAAACTGTAGCTTTCCCCTTGCAACCCTGCCATGCATACTATTATTTGTTCAGTGTTCTCCTGATGGTGGACTCATTAACGTTAACATTAGCCAGTGTGAGGGAGGCCTTTAGTTACTTCGAAGTAACACTGGGTTCATTTGTGACCTCACAGACTATTATACACCATGCTCTTGGAGTGACCTTTATTGGTCCACCATTTCTGGGAAGGGTAACAGTGATCTTGAATTTTCTCCATCTGTCTGACTGTGGATTGGTGGAATCCAAACTTTTTAGAGATTTTGTTACTTTTTCCAGCCTGTTGAGCATCAACAACTCTTTTACTGAGGTCGTTAGAAATTTCCTTTCTTTGTGCCATGATGCACTTCCACGAGCGTGTTGTGAAGATCAGACTTTGATGGCTTTTTACATAAAGCAGGGTAAACACTCACACTTGACTCTAATCTCACCTTCAAATCCAAGAAGTCTACATTGTTTTTCCACTCACAGACAGATATGTGAAATTCGTCTGAAAATCTGATGGTTTTAGGTCATGTTTACTTAAATATAGACAATTCTAAAGGGTTCACAAACTTTGAAGTGCCACTGTAATATGGCTAATTGAAAAGGGTTTGAACGAGTATTTTTCCTAACTCGTGCCAACAACAAAAATGAAAACAGCTTAAAAACTAGAAGGGCACTCGGTAGAGCGTATACCTCCGCCAAGCCACGTATTATCGACATCAAAAACAAATCACTTGAATCTAGGGTAATACTGATGCTGTACACCAAATTTCATCAAAATTCATTTGGCACTTTGAGTTACATTGGGAACAGTTTAAAAAAAAAAATCCTGGATTCGCATACTTACAGTGGGGCAAAAAAGTATTTAGTCTGCCACCAATTGTGCAAGTTCTCCCACTTAAAAAGATGAGAGGCCTGTAATTTTCATCATAGGCACACTTCAACTATGAGAGACAGAATGGGGGGAAAGAATCCAGGAAATCACATTGGTGGATTTTTAATGAATTAATTGGTAAATTCCTCGGTAAAATAAGTATTTGGTCACCTACAAACAAGCAAGATTTCTGGCTCTCACAGACCTGTAACAACTTCTTTAAGAGGCTCCTCTGTCCTCCACTCGTTACCTGTATTAATGGCACCTGTTTGAACTCGTTATCAGTATAAAAGACACCTGTCCACAACCTCAAACAGTCACACTCCAAACTCCACTATGGCCAAGACCAAAGAGCTGTCAAAGGACACCAGAAACAAAATTGTAGACCTGCACCAGGCTGGGAAGACTGAATCTGCAATAGGTAAGCAGCTTGGTGTGAAGAAATCAACTGTGGGAGCAATTATTAAAAAATGGAAGACATACAAGACCACTGATAATCTTCCTCGATCTGGGGCTCCACGCAAGATCTCACCCCGTGGGGTCAAAATGATCACAAGAACGGCGAGCAAAAATCCCAGAACCACATGGGGGGACCTAGTGAATGACCTGCAGAGAGCTGGGACCAAAGTAACAAAGGCTACCATCAGTAACACACTACGCTGCCAGGGACTCAAATCCTGCAGTGCCAGACGTGTCCCCCTGCTTAAGCCAGTACATGTCCAGGCCCGTCTGAAGTTTGCTAGAGAGCATTTGGATGATCCAGAAGAGGATTGGGAGAATGTCATATGGTCAGATGAAACCAAAATAGAACTTTCTGGTAAAAACTCAACTTGGCGTGTTTGGAGGAGAAAGAATGCTGAGTTGCATCCAAAGAACACCATACCTACTGTGAAGCATGGGGGTGGAAACATCATGCTTTGGGGCTGTTTTTCTGCAAAGGGACCAGGACGACTGATCCGTGTAAAGGAAAGAATGAATGGGGCCATGTATCGTGAGATTTTGAGTGAAAACCTCCTTCCATCAGCAAGGGCATTGAAGATGAAACATGGCTGGGTCTTTCAGCATGACAATAATCCCAAACACCCCGCCCGGGCAACGAAGGAGTGGCTTCGTAAGAAGCATTTCAAGGTCCTGGAGTGGCCTAGCCAGTCTCCAGATCTCAACCCCATAGAAAATCTTTGGAGGGAGTTGAAAGTCCGTGTTGCCCAGCGACAGCCCCAAAACATCACTGCTCTAGAGGAGATCTGCATGGAGGAATGGGCCAAAATACCAGCAACAGTGTGTGAAAACCTTGTGAAGACTTACAGAAAACATTTGACCTCTGTCATTGCCAACAAAGGGTATATAACAAAGTATTGAGATGAACTTTTGTTATTGACCAAATATTTATTTTCCACCATAATTTGCAAATAAATTCTTTAAAAAACAGACAATGTGATTTTCTGGATTTTTTTTTCTCATTTTGTCTCTCATAGTTGAAGTGTACCTATGATGAAAATTACAGGCCTCTCTCATCTTTTTAAGTGGGAGAACTTGCACAATTGGTGACAGACTAAATACTTTTTTGCCCCACTGTATCTGGATTTGCATCAAAATCTAATCACTTGTTCCTTGGCCCACCTTTCCATAAAATTGTCAGAATCTGTTCATTACTTTGAGTTACGTTGGGAACAGACAAACAACAAATAAAGTAAGCTCAAGTGGAATAACTGACCAATTCGACATTCTCCAACACTCCATATGGATTAATAACTGAGCGCCCTCTATGGATGGAATATCCTACCTGCAGTCATTTAAGGTGGAACTGGGAATTTAAAAAAAAGGTTGTTTTTTTTTTTTTTTGAGGGGAGCTAAATTCACAAGTCCAAAGCAATGAAGCATAGAGTTTACTAGTTAGCTCTAGCTTTGATGCATACTAGCAGGGGTTCTCAGTCTTTTCTGCTTTAAGACCCACCTATTCATACTTGTAACGAGTCAGGGCCCATTAAAAAAAAGAGGTCCCCAATTATTATTTTGGCTTATGTCTTCTATTAGAATCTAATAATCTATTGTACAGTGTATTAATGGAATGCAACATCACTCCCTGTTACAGACGAGAGCCCAGGAATTAAATAAAGGCAATAAAAACAAATTGTTTGTAATTGTAGGTATTGTATTTAAAGGGGTACCAAATATAATATATACAGTTGCTGATGTGTCAAAGTAACGTATTCTTAAGTATTCTATCAAATTTATATACTAGAAAACAACGAAATATCTTGGTAATTGTAAATATAATAGTTGGTACGCTAAACGGCACAAGAGTCGCCATTTTTAAAAGACCGTGACGTCAGCCCTGCCCACTGCACTAGGAGAGAAGCGTATAATCATGGCGTCGGGCGCATCAAGTGAAAGCGACAGCTCTGTCGAATCATACGAAGAGATCCCGCAAGACACACTGCAAGCAGGCTATGGCTTAGAAGGGTACCAGTTTGAACCTAGGAGAGGTACTCTCAACTCCGGTGATGACGAAAGAAGAGAAGAAAGCTCGAACTCGCTTGGTGTTTTTCAGCGGAAACGAGTGAAAAGACACGTCTGGAGGATCGTTATGCTTTCCATCGGTCCTGTTATTACACCCGAAAGCAACACACTGTGGCATTGTGTAGCCGATCACTTACAATTCATCCTACTTTCCGATTCACACGTGCTATTCCCAACCTCAATGAGCCAACACAACTGGGCACATACATACGTCATGAGTGTTACGCAGAGAAAATGAACGTGCATTCTGATTGGATAAAATTAATATCATGGCGGGCTGTTCAAACTGCAGAAATAGTTTGCTCGAGCTACTTTCAAAACACTATAACTTTCCAACCTTAGAACAAAAAACTTTTGTAAGTCTTGAATAAGGTTCGTTAATGTGTGTTTTATTGTTATATTTACTCTATATATTGCCCTCTGTCCCCCTTTAAAACTGTATGGATGTACCAGAAGCAAACATAGAACCATGCATGCAGGGCATTCTCAGTCAAAAGGGGTTAACAATCCAAAAGTGGAGTCTGATCCATTAACATAAGCTTATTGCCATGTTCGTGTACAGCAATCAAGTTATTAAAACCAAGAAGTACACTCTGAAGAAGTGGAAACTATAAATGTAAATAATATATAAATAAATGTAACTCGCACGTTACAATGTGTGCTCAGTGACCCATACGGTAAGCTTGCCCCGCAAGATGGCCGCCACCAGGGAATCCCCGACTCTGTGACGTCATGTGAAAACTATCTATAGAAACCACTCAGTGGGATAGATCCTTACACGCTAACAAAACTACCTGGTACTGCAGACATCGTTCTACACGGACAAACGGATGAAAACCTGGAAGAGCATGGGGGCGTACAACTTTTTCTATGTGGCTGGGTTAAAAATCTGAGGATCAGGAGACTACAAGATATCATTTATGCCCGGGTAAGTATCATTTTGGGCTCTTTGTATGCGTCTTTGTGATGGTTGCTAGGACGCTACAAGTTTTAGTATTGGGTGTAAACAAACCACAGCCACTTGGTTCTCAGTGCTCCCTGATGTTCTCTTCCAGGTAAATCATTCACAAAGATCCACAGAAACCCCTTTTAAAGACCTGGGTATTACACGTATTTTTTTTATATATATATATATATATATTAGTTTACAATATGGCGAACACGATCAGATAGTAACAAAAACACATCTGAGGACTGAAGTGTCTCCTGAGCTTCAAAACATCATGAAATAAGGGGAAATAGTGAGAAGTCATTTGCAAATCCTAACGAAATGAATCAGAGGAATTTACAAACCTTCCACAAAATGATCACCGCAAACTCGAGTGTTCTTTGACTCGGCTCCCTTCCATCACAGCGAAAGGTTCAAGAGTCACCTTTCTCATCATCTTTTGGTAAAATCCTTTGCTCTTTCACCCTTTATCACTTCATGGGGAATCTGGAAGAAACTTATCAATTTCACGGTTTGTTTGATTCGAGTAGCCCAAAACAACGGAAGAGTAGGGTATTTTAATGACTTGCGAGGTACCCCAGTGATAGTAATGCTTTGTGAACAGTGAGCCTGGTTGACCCACCACTTCATGTCTTGCATATCTAATGAGGCGAATGTGACGTCGGATGCAACCCAGCAGTTGTACCCTACTAAAAATGAGCTTCAACTTGAAAAAACTTCACGGCCCACTAATGGGCTGCAGCCCAGTGGTTGAGAAAAACTGCATCCTAGCATGTGTTTCAATACGACAACAGCATAATTAATGTTATCAGAGAAATATGGTTAAGTATGGATGCTGGTTAAACAGTGTTGGGTAATAAATCTAGTATTGGAGGCTTACGAAAATGACATTTGGCTCACTGGTCTGTTTGTCGAAGGAAACTGTCGTCAAACGCATGGATGCCTATATTTTAATGTGTTTCATTTGTGCCAGAAAACCCATTCATGTACACCAACCAGAGAAGTGTTGCCCAGTGTCCATGTGTTGAACTCATGACACAAAAGTTTATTTGCCGATGATACAAAGATCTTTTGCGCCAGGGACAATGCACAGCAGCTTATGGAGACGATCACAACCGAAATGAATAAATTAAAAAGGTGGTTTAATATAAACAAATTGTCACTGAATTTGAGTAAAACAAGGATTGTTATTTGGAAAATATAAGTCGAACCCTCAAGTAGAATTGAAAATTGACAACATAACCATAGAAAGAGTTTATGAAATAAAATTTCTGGGTGTGATTGTTGATCATAAAATCTGCTGGAAACCACATATTAATCATGTTAAAGCAAAAATAGCAAAGATTACTGCAATTCTGGGGAAATCAAGACGCATTCTGGACTATAAATCACTACATACTCTGTATAATGCACTCATACTTCCATATCTGAGCTACTGTGTGGAGATATGGGGTAATACCTACAAATCTAACCCGCAGCCGTTATGCACATTACAAAAAAGAGCAATAAGAATCGTCAATAATACGGGATATCTTGAGCATACAAACGCATTATTCGTAAAAGCACACACTCTGAAATTCACTGATCTGGTTAAACACAAGAGTGCACAAATTATGTATAAAGCAAGACATAACCTTCTTCCGGGTGAGGTACAAAATATGTTTATGGAAAGGTAGGGTGGGTATAACCTGAGAGGGGAAATGAATTTTAAGAGAGTAAATGTTAGAACAACTCTGAAAAGTATGTGCATAACAGTCTGTGGGGTGCAATTGTGGAATGGTCTGGATAATGAACTCAAAAATAGCACCAACATAAAACTGTTTAAAAAATTATATAAAAACATGTTACTAAAAATATATGAGAATGAGGACAGGCAGACTATATAGGTGATGATGAAATTGAGAGTAAGTCTGTGACTGGTCTTCTTGTATTTTGTGTATAGTTATAGGTATGTGTATATGTATGTACTGTATAGATGTATTGTACAGTGGTGCTTGAAAGTTTGTGAACCCTTTAGAATTTTCTACATTTCTGCATAAATACTGTATGACCTAAAACATCATCAGATTTTCACACAAGTCCTAAAAGTAGATAAAGAGAATCCAGTTAAACAAATGAGACAAAAATATTATACTTGGCCATTTATTTATTGAGGAAAATGATCCAATATTACATATCTGTGAGTGGCCAAAGTATGTGAACCTCTAGGATTAGCAGTTAATTTGAAGGTGAAATCAGAGTCAGGTGTTTTCAATCAATGGGATGACAATCAGGTGTGAGTGGGCACCCTGTTTTATTTAAAGAACAGGGATCTATCAAAGTCTGATCTTCACAACACATGTTTGTGGAAGTGTATCATTGCATGAACAAAGGAGATTTCTGAGGACCTCAGAAAAAGCATTGTTGATGCTCATCAGGCTGGAAAAGGTTACAAAACCATCTCTAAAGAGTTTGGACTCCATCAATCCACAGTCAGACAGATTGTGTGGAAATAGAGGAAATTCAAGACCACTGTTACCCTCCCCAGGAGTGGTTCACCAACAAAGATCACTCCAAGAGCAAGACGTGTAATAGTCAGCGAGGTCACAAAGGACCCCAGGGTAACTTCTAAGTAAGTGAAGGCCTCTCTCACATTGGCTAATGTTCATGAGTCCACCATCAGGAAAACACTGAACAACAATGGTGTGCATGGCAGGGTTGGAAGGAGAAAGCCACTGCTCTCCAAAAAGAACATTGCTGTTCATCTGCAGTTTGCTAAAGATCACGTGGACAAGCCAGAAGGCTATTGGAAAAATGTTTGGTGGACGGATGAGACCAAAATAGAACTTTTTGGTTTAAATGAGAAACATTATGTTTGGAGAAAGGAAAACACTGCATTACAGCATAAGAACTTTATCCCATCTGTGAAACATGGTGGTGGTAGTATCATGGTTTGGGCCTGTTTTGCTGCATCTGGGCCAGGACGGCTTGCCATCATTGATGGAACGATGAATTCTGAATTATACCGGTGAATTCTAAAGGAAAATGTCAGGACATCTGTCCATGAACTGAACCTCAAGAGAAGGTGGGTCATGCAGCAAGACAACGACCCTAAGCACACAAGTCGTTCTACCAAAGAATGGTTAAAGAAGAATAAAGTTAATGTTTTGAAATGGCCAAGTCAAAGTCCTGACCTTAATCCAATTGAAATGTTGTGGAAGGACCTGAAGCGAGCAGTTCATGTGAGGAAACCCACCAACATCCCAGAGTTGAAGCTGTTCTGTACGGAGGAATGGGCTAAAATTCCTCCAAGCCGGTGTGCAGGACTGATCAACAGTTACCGCAAACATTTAGTTGCAGTTATTGCTGCACAAGGGGGTCACACCAGATACTGAAAGCAAAGGTTCACATACTTTTGCCACTCACAGATATGTAATATTGGATCATTTTCCTCAACAAAAAAATGACCAAGCAGAATATTTTTGTTTCATTTGTTTAACTGGGTTCTCTTTATCTACTTTTAGGACTTGTGTGAAAATCTGATTAAGTTTTAGGTCATATTTATGCAGAAATATAGAAAATTCTAAAGGGTTCACAAACTTTCAAGCACCACTGTATGTGTGTATATATGCATAACATAAGTATCTGTATATAAGATTTGATTTGGTAGATATTATACCATGTCGGTATGTCTTGGTATACTGTGTTGGTATGTTTTTCTTTTTGTTTGTTGCTTTTGTTTTCTTTTGTATATATAGTTTATTATGGCGGAAAGTGACGTTTGATTAGCGGTGGTATAGAGGGTTAGGATTGGATAAGTTATTACTTCTTCCTAATCCTTTCTGAACATTATTATGTTACTGCCTTGTGGCTACGCTATTCTGTTTGTTTATGACGATGTTTTGATTATTGCATTTTTTTTTATTTAAAATTTTTTTTTATTTTTATATCTTTCTTCTTTATTGTTCAGAATAAAGTAATCAATCAAAATCCAGGGCACAATGATACCCCAGTTGCAGTTCGGCATTACATTCATTATGTCAAGTCAAATTGCTACCTAACAATAGTGATTACAAAACTATAAATTAAAATTGCTCGTTTTTGTTTCATCATAATTTTCTCTAATAGAGGCTTTGCACCATCATCTGACCCCATAGCAATGGTACCGTAACTACGCCGCCATGACGGGGCACACTTGTAGTACTTCATTCAGCCGAGTTAGTTGTTATTGATCAGTATGGGAAGGTTTTGCTGCATTTTTGGACGTGCAAATAGTTTTGAATGAAACAAAGACATCAGATTTTTGAATTTACCAAAAGTAATTCATCATCGGGGGGAACTAGAGAGATTTCTAAACGTAAAAGAGAAAAATGGGAGGAAAACATTCAGTGGGACAATGTGTTAAACAGAAAGATCAAAAACCCTATGGTATTCCACGAAGGTAAGATTTAAAAAAAAAAAATTCAGAACTGGAACAAGGTGCTCATTGTTATCCAGTGAAGTGAACATGAGTGGCACACCCTAAACTTCACCGAGACTTTTTTTTTTTTTACATTTACATTCGGGGATCCATCGGAGCTTGAGAGTCAGTCATTATGGGAAACACCTAATACTGATTTAAGAGCAATCAGCACGTGCATGTAAGGCCACAGAGGCTTTGTGAAGTATTATCATCATCATCATCATCATCATCATTACGCTCACGTTTATTTCCAGCCATGTTTATGACTCTGCTTTCGGTTTCGTTTTTGTAAAGATCACGTCTGCTAATAAACACTCTTCCTGCACTTAGACCCGTCTACTGGCACATGCCTGACAGAATACTTCACAAAGTCTCTGTGAAAAGTGTCCTTACAGCACGTGCGGATTGCTCAAATCAGCATCAGGTGTTTCCCATAACGACTGGGTCCCAAGCGTGCGCACAACATGCTCCGAAGGATCCCCAAATGGGAATTGGAAAGCCCATCGTTGCAGAAAGTCACCGGATGACTTCTAGTATTGGCCGTCGAAAAGATGGGTCGACGGGTCTCTAGGTAACACTGAGATTGTGATGGTGGACAGAGGCAAAAATATGAAAATTGTGTTGCCATCCAAATACGTATGGTCCCAACAGAATGTGCCATTGTATTAATCCATTTTAGCCATTAGAGTGCTGTAGATTTGAAACACTATGTATCCTTAAAGGGCTCCTCCAGTGGATTTCTCCTCAAACTTATTTTATGTAAAATTAGTTGGAGATTTCAAAAATCAAACTTTCATTTTCATAGACCAAATGGTGTTCGAGAAAAATGAATTTTCTTTAAAACGTCAGACGGGCTTGCCGTACGGTATGTGATGACAAAGCATAGCAGTCGCTTGGAGCAACTCAGCTGTTTATATTCTCTGTTTACATCGTAGTTTTGCTAGTTTTACAAGTATTTTACCAATGTGTCAGTTTTTAAATAAGGATGCCTCATCATGTAGCATAGAAATGCCACACTGATGCTAAAAAGAAAGCACAAGCTGGAACTAGACTGCATTTCCACACAGAAAATGCAAAGTGTGCTTGATCAGCTGGAACAGAGGGTCACTGACCGAAACTGGATCAGACATGAGACCTCGCGCTGCAAAATCTTTTTTACATGATTTCCAGATTGTGTATGTGTGGCTGCGCGTGCTAAAATTTCGGTTTAAAATGGCTCAACTTGCAGCACGACCTGACACTTGGTGCGCTAAAATATTTTTTTAAATGAACTACAGCATCCTGAACCAGTGGAGTGCGCTTGTATACAGCTTTTGGGTAGACGCACCTATTCTCTCATTCTTGTCATTTTTGTCCCATAGAGAATGAATGGGACTCACAAATCAAATCATCCTGCTCGGACATGCTTCATCAGAGACCCACCAAACTTCATACGATACCTCAGGCCAACTCCTCCAACACATCCATGCAATCGGTTCTGACCCGTTCTGACTCACACTCATCCCTTCTTTTCGCTGATCTCTTTTTACCCTATTCACTTCCATTCGTTTTCCCCCCATTCAAATGAATGGATTTTTGGGAGAAAAACTTGGTGTCATGTCACGCTTCGTGCTCTAAAACCTCTGTTCTAAAGAAGTCTCACACACTGACATGATGTCTCACACACTGTTAATCTACCCAGCACCATGTAGATCATGTTTTTAAAAAAAAAGATTTTAGAGCGCGAAGTGTCATGTCACGCTGTGAGTTGAGCCATTTTAAACCGAGATTTTGGAGCACGCAGCTACACATACTTTGCCCCACACACAATCTGTAGATCATGTAAAAAAGATTTTCAAGCGCGAGGTCTCATGTCTGATCTGGTTTCTGTTGGTGACCCTCTGTTCCAGCTGATCAAGCACACTTTGCATTTTCTTTGTGTAAATGCAGTCTAGTTCCAGCTTGTGCTTTCTTTTTAGCATCAGTGTGGCATTTCTATGCTACACAATGAGGCATACTTACAGTGGGGCAAAAAAGTATTTAGTCAGTCATCAATTGTGCAAGTTCTCCCATTTAAAAAGATGAGAGAGGCCTGTAATTTTCATCATAGGTACACTTCAACTATGAGAGACAGAAAGCGGGGGAAAGAATCCAGGAAATCACATTGTGGGATTTTTAATGAATTAATTGGTAAATTTCTCGGTAAAATAAGTATTTGGTCACCTATAAACAAGCAAGATTTCTGGCTCTCACAGACCTGTAGCTGCTTCTTTAAGAGGCTCCTCTGTCCTCCACTCGTTACCTGTATTAATGGCACCTGTTTGAACTCGTTATCAGTATAAAAGACACCTGTTCACAACCTCAAACAGTCACACTCCAAACTCCACTATGGCCAAGACCAAAGAGCTGTCAAAGGACACCAGAAACAAAATTGTAGACCTGCACCAGGCTGGGAAGACTGAATCTGCAATAGGTAAGCAGCTTGGTGTGAAGAAATCAACTGTGGGAGCAATTATTAGAAAATGGAAGACATACAGGGAGTGCAGAATTATTAGGCAAGTTGTATTTTTGAGGATTAGTTTTATTATTGAAAAACAACTATGTTCTTGATGAACCCAAAAGACTCATAAATATCAAAGCTGAGTATTTTTGGAAGTTGGAGTAGGGCTTTCTTAGTTTTAGCTATCTTAGGAGGATATCTGTGTGTGCAGGTGACTATAACTGTGCATAATTATTAGGCAACTTAACAAAAAACAAACGTACCCATTTCACTCATTTATTTTCACCAGGGAAACCAATATAACTCATTCACTAATATACATTGCTGGCATTCAAAAACAAACAAAAAAAACAAATCAGTGACTAATATAGCCGCCTTTCTTTACAAGGACACTCAAAAGCCTGCCATCCATGGATTCGGTCAGTGTTTTGATCTGTTTGCGATCAACATTGCGTGCAACAGCAACCACAGCCTCCCAGACACTGTTCAGAGATGTGTACTGTTTCCCCTCCTTGTAGATCTCACATTTGATGAGGGACCACAGGTTTTCTATGGGGTTCAGATCAGGTGAACAAGGAGGCCACGTCATTAATCTTTCTTCCTTTAGACCCTTTCTGGCCAGCCATGCTGTGGAGTACTTGGATGCGTGTGATGGAGCATTGTCCTGCATGAAAATCATGTTTTTCTTTAAGGATGCTGACTTCTTCCTGTACCACTGCTTGAAGAAGGTGTCTTCCAAAAACTGACAATAGGACTGGGAGTTGAGCTTGACGCCATCCTCAACCCGAAAAGGTCCCACAAGCTCATCTTTGATGATACCAGCCCATACCAGTACCCCACCTCCACCTTGCTGGCGTCTGAGTCGGACTGGAGCTCTCTGCCCTTTGCTGATCCAGCCACGAGCCCATCCATCTGGCCCATCAAGACTCACTCTCATTTCATCTGTCCATAAGACCTTAGAAAAATCAGTCTTGTGATACTTCTTGGCCCAGTCTTGACGTTTCATCTTGTGTGTCTTGTTCAGTGGTGGTCGTTTTTCAGCCTTTGTTACCTTGGCCATGTCCCTGAGTATTGCACACCTTGTGCTTTTTGACACTCCAGTGATGTTGCAGCTCTGAAATATGGCAAAACTGGTGGCGAGTGGCATCTTGGCAGCTTCACGCTTGACTTTCCTCAGTTCACGGGCAGTTAGTTTGTGCCTTTTTTTTTTCAACGCGCTTCTTGCGACCCTGTTGACTATTTTGAATGAAGTGCTTGATTGTTCGATGGTCACGCTTCAAAAGCTGGGCAATTTTAAGAGTGCTCCATCCCTTTGCAATATATGTCACTATTTTTGACTTTTCTGAGTCCGTCAAATCCCTCTTCTGATCCATTTTGCCAAAGGAAAGGAAGTTGCCTAATAATTTTGCACATCTGATATAGGGTGTTGATGTCATTAGACCACACCCCTTTTCATTACAGAGATGCACATCACCTGGTATGCTTAATTGGTAGGAGGCTTTCAAGCCTATGCAGCTTGGAGTAGGCCAACATGCATAGAGAGGGTAATGTGGTCAACATACTCATTTGCCTAATAATTCTGCACTCCCTGTACAAGACCACTGATAATCTCCCTCGATCTGGGGCTCCATGCAAGATCTCACCCCGTGGGGCCAAAATGATCAGAAGAACGGTGAACAAAAATCCCAGAACCACACGGGGGGACCTAGTGAATGACCTGCAGAGAGCTGGGACCAAAGTAACAAAGGCTACCATCAGTAACACACTACGCCGCCAGGGACTCAAATCCTGCAGTGCCAGACGTGTCCCCCTGCTTAAGCCAGTACATGTCCAGGCCCGTCTGAAGTTTGCTAGAGAGCATTTTGGATGATCCAGAAGAGGATTGGGAGAATGTCATATGGTCAGATGAACCCAAAATAGAACTTTTTGGTAAAAACTCAACTTGTGTTTGGAAGAGAAAGAATGCTGAGTTGCATCCAAAGAACACCATACCTACTGTGAAGCATGGGGGTGGAAACATCATGCTTTGGGGCTGTTTTTCTGCAAAGGGACCAGGACGACTGATCCGTGTAAAGGAAAGAATGAATGGGGCCATGTATCGTGAGATTTTAAGTGAAAACCTCCTTCCATCAGCAAGGGCATTGAAGATGAAACGTGGCTGGGTCTTTCAGCATGACAATGATCCCAAACACATCGCCCGGGCAACGAAGGAGTGGCTTCGTAAGAAGCATTTCAAGGTCCTGGAGTGGCCTAGCCAGTCTCCAGATCTCAACCCCATAGAAAATCTTTGGAGGGAGTTGAAAGTCCGTGTTGCCCAGCGACAGCCCCAAAACATTACTGCTCTAGAGGAGATCTGCATGGAGGAATGGGCCAAAATACCAGCAACAGTGTGTGAAAACCTTGTGAAGACTTACAGAAAACATTTGACCTCTGTCATTGCCAACAAAGGGTATATAACAAAGTACTGAGATGAACTTTTGTTATTGACCAAATACTTATTTTCCACCATAATTTGCAAATAAATTCTTTAAAAAATCAGACAATGTGATTTCCTGGATTCTTTCCCCCCATTCTGTCTCTCATAGTTGAAGTGTACCTATGATGAAAATTGCAGGCCTCTCTCATCTTTTTAAGTGGGAGAACTTGCACAATTGGTGACTGACTAAATAGTTTTTTGCCCCACTGTAGTTAAAAACTGATAAATTCAGTAAAATACAGGGCGTTTCAAAAAATTTGATATAATTTAAGAATCTAAAAATTTTGCCAATTCTTGTTCAAAATTTTAAAAGCGTGTGGAAACAGGTCAAAATTTAGCCTAGTAAACTAGACCCACCCGCCTAGCGGCCAAAAATATTTTTTGCCTAGCGAATGGGTCTAGCCTCGCACCATATAAACAAAAACACCCCGGGCATCAAATCGTGCCCGCCAATCACAACGCAAGGTTTTTGTTTGGATTCTTTGGGCGGGCTTTTGCAGGAGTGATGACAAAGCTGCGCGACGCTGGAGAAAGCGCAACAGGAAAGATGGCTACAGGCTAGTGAACAGCGCGCGTTTGACTCCGCTTTGGAATCAGTTTTAGAAGAATTAGACTTGGAGTTTTCGTTGAAACATGAGCAGGAAGAGGCTCTCCGCTCATTCCTTTTCAAGAAGGACGTTTTCGCTGTTTTGCCGACCGGCTATGGCAAAAGTCTGATCTACCAGCTGGCTCCGCTCGTAGCCAAAAGGATGGGGCTAGTTTGTGCAGTACGAAGAATTAATAAACAGCTTTGAAACATTACTTTTTGATTGTTTCTTATTTTCCTGTTATTTTAAATTTAAGGGAAATTATTTCACCAAACACCACTAAATAAAAACTCTCAAACAGTTTAAGCAAACCCTTGAAAAACACTTGGAAAAAAATGTGTATGTGGTACAGACTCCAAACTTGTGGTCATTATCTCCAAACTTCTTAATATCTAAAACCTGTTTATTAATTAATACGCATTTTGAAAAATTATTTATTTCAAGGTCTCCCCCACTGCGCGCTCTGACTACGTCACAGTCACTGTTGCGCTGATTGGTCAGAGCGTTGGCCTATACGCACAGAGACAGTTTGAAAGACAGCGGTTTGTTCCTCCTACCCGCTTCGGAAATATCTACAGATCGAGGCCAGACTAAATATTCACATTTAGTGTGGCTTGCCAGGCTAGTCAAAATTTTATGTTTAATGTTTTTTGTTTTTATCTTTTTAGGAATAGGAATGTCATTCACTGGAAAAGAAAAGGCATTTTGTGTGCGAGTACGCTCGAACACAGTCGAACAAGACTGTGCAGCATGCATTTATGAGAGAATTCTCTAAAAATGCACCGTTACCAGAAAAGACAGTTACCAAAGACATGCTGTAGCGTGTTTGGCAGGAGCCGGACTACCGACTTGACGTGCGCCGTGTCTCAGGCGGCACGAATATTGAAAATTTGTGAAATCGTTCATGGAATCCACATACCTTTTTGAATTTCTCATTTCAGATTTTGAGGAATAAATCTTATATTCCTCAACATAAAGCCTGTTCAGTTTCATTTGCCTCGACTATGTACGGTAGTTTCTGGGATATTTACATCTCAAATAATGTCAAATTTTCTGAAACACCCTGCACTTGAAAAACTAACAAAACTACGATGTAAACAGAATACAAACAGCCAAGTTGCTCCAGGCGACTACTACCTGACACATGCAATGATGTCACCACTGCAGGAAGCCCATCTGGCATTTTAAAGAAAATTCATTTTTCTCGAACACTACTTGGTCTCCAAAAATGAAAAGTTTGATTTTTGAAATCTGCGACTACTTTTACTTAAAATAAGTTTGAGAATAAATCTGCTGGAGGATCCTTTTAATAACACTTCCAGATTTTATTCAAACGTTTTATATCTTTTGTTTATTTATTTATTTATTTTTTTTTTAGATTAACTCCCTTCATTTAAGGTCACCAGGAAACTAGACAATTATGATCACTAAATAATGACCATAATAACCATGATACTAGTTAATGGTAATGTCCATATTTTGGTAATGGTAATAATATCCATATTTCATAGAGGGGAAGCTGTAGCATATGACTGAAACATGATTGTCCTTGCAGGCCTCTGAATGCAGTGAGCTCAGATGGACCGCATGAAGATTATTAAGAGACGCTTGTCTATGAGCCTGCGCAGTGCGCGGCCAGTGGATGAAAACCTGTCCGAGCTTGCAGAACATGCAGCAGGAGATGAGCCACCTACGTCACGGGAAAATGGTGAGGAAACACATTTTAAATGAAAGCCTCTGTAGCTATCTGTACTGATGGTAGGCTGTGATATGTATGTGGGAGGATAAAATCAGTGAAGCTGCATCGAGTTTATGAGAACCACTTATTGAGGATGGTAAATTGTGCTTTCATAAAGCGATACGCATGGAAAATCCACACAAGCATTTTCTCACAGTTTAATAGCAAAAAAGATTGAAAGAGTTGTGTTCATAAAAAAAAGTACTATTGTGATGCTGTCTGATGTGGCTGTCTTTTTTACACGCACGCACACACATATACTGTAAGTAAAATACACACACAGTGGATATAAAGTGTACACACCCTGTTAAAATGATCGGTTTTTCTGATGTAAAAAAAAAAATGAGAACACAATAAATAATTTAAAAACTTGTCCCACCTTTAATGTGACCTATAACAAACAAATCTGTTCAGGGGAAAAACATAAATATACAATAAACTGGTTGCATAAGTGTGCACACCCTTAAACTAATACTTTGTTGAAGCACCTTTTGACTTAATTACAGCATTCAGTCTTTTTGGGTCGGAGTCTATCAGCCTGCCGCATCTAGACTTGGCGATATTTGCCCACTCTTCCTTGCAAAAGTGCTCCAAATCTGTCAGATTGCGAGGGCATCTCTTGTGCACAGCCCTCTTCAGGTCACCCCACAGAGTTTCAATTGGATTTAGGTCTGGGCTCTGGCTGGGCCGTTCCAAAACCTTTTTGGGGTCGTTGTCGTGCTGAAAGATGAAATTCCTCTTCAGCTTTCCAGCAGACGCCTGAAAGTTTTGGGCCAAAATTGACTGGTATTTAGAACTGTTCATAATTCCCTCCACCTTGACTAAAGCCCCTGTTCCAGCTAAAGAAAAACAACCCCAAAACATGACGCTGCCACCACCATGCTTCACCGTGGGTATGGGGTTCTTTTGGTGATGTGCAGTGGTGTTTTTGCATCAAACATACTGTAGCGCTCTTGCTTCTTAATTTAATAATAAGAACAATATGAACAACCACATCAGCTAGGTTCGAAGAGCTGGTAATGAGTTATTATAAATCATACAAATGAATTGGAGAGTTGGGTACAATTGAACAGGTGACAATTTTATTGTCCTCAAAACGGAGCACTATAAAGTGCAAGCAGTAATATAAAATTAAACCACCCAAAGAGCTGTTCCCCAAATTGAAATAAATTAAATGTGTGTGTGTATGTAGAAAAGTTCTTGATTGTGTGAATGTCTTCTCCAATGTTCACAATATTACTACGTTGCTACCCGGGTAGGCTTTAAAGATCTTATCTGGAATCCGGTTGAGATTTGATTGGTCAGTCGGTCAGTCAGTCAACTCAATCTGTAGGCAAATCCTCGCTCGCCGGCTGGCCACACCGGTGGGTAGGAGTCTGTCCACAGTCCTCAGATCTCGGATGGCTCGCCACTGAACCGCACTCACGGTTCAGAATCAGTTCTGTCTGGAATCATAAAAACCAATCTACACATAGTGCAGAATGCAAGAAATTAATCTAGGAACTTTTAACACTGACTTCTCTGTCAAATCAAACTCAGCTGTTCAATCATGAAATGACTGAATACAAATGACTACTATTTTGGTGTAAGCAAAATGGATTGGCTATCACCATCAAAAATGAATAAATGGTATTTGAATATAAACAAATGAATTATCTATTACCATTCACAGCAGGACAGTATCTAAATCACAACATATTACAATTTTACTAAACATTTCTCTATTTATCTGTTAAAACTATATGTAAACTTTTCTTGTTGTGTAAATATATTCAAGTCTTGTAATACAGATCATTTATTATTTATTATAGATGTATTTCTATGAACGGTTTCATGAATAAATGACGAATCAAAACAACCATATGTGAACCGGAGAATCAACCTCTAGGATGATCTCCCTGAATGGTTTCCATAGTAATACTACATTCACCATTCACACGACCAACGTTCACACAATTTTACTAGGGCGCGAGCCCGCATTAGCCAGCTAGCCAACCCTACAGATTTTCAGTATAGAGTTAGCCTACAGCTAACAGAAGTTGCCAAACAATTTGGAAATAGGATTAAACCAGGGGCGTATCAAGCTTTCCAAAAGTGGGGGTGTTCTGGAATGGGGAAGCCATATCATTAGAAATCGGTTTATGGCTATATACACGCCCGGAGTGTACACTGTGATGTACTGTCAATGACCGATATGGAACTTTTTCATACCCATGGTCCATGGATGCAAATGAAAGGGAGGACAGCAGAAAGCCTATAAATCCAATTGAGTCCAGCCAAGTTCTGCATTTCATGCAGAGGTCTATCATGTTGGGTTTTGGTGTTGTTACTGCTAGGGCTATGTAATTATTCAGTAAGTGAAGGCAAAAAGTATTGAGTGATAATTCTAGGTAACAGGATACTGTTCTATAACAGAGATGTCAGTATTGCTGCCTACACTGATATAAACAAAACCAAAAACTTCACATAGCCCAAGAAGTCATACACAGTGTATAGATCATACACCATCATGCATAACAGTTTGGACTGGGATCGCTTTGTGTGAGCAGGAGGCATGGCTAATCAGTTCATGTTGGAGAAGCACAGCATCCTGGAAGGACCTCTTTAGTATAGCATTCAAATAAGACGGGGCAGTTCCTGCTTTTAATGTCTTTAATTATTCAAACTCGTGTACAAAACTTGTTTGCATCATGCATTACATCAGGTTTAATGCATAAAATTTGAAAATGATGCAATAGACTACACATACAACAAACACTTAATGGCCAAATAACATTACTGTACAACAATTATTGAACATTTATTCGATTTGAAATGCTTTTAAATCTCAATTGAAAAACTCTTCTAAAAAGTGATAAGCAGTTATAATGCATGAAAAGTAGACTTGGTACAAACACACACTCGTAATAAAAAACTTGCCTCAACTGACTTTACAACTAGTAACTACTATTAACACAATCTTTTAGGGCATGGCGCCTGGGACAACTGTTTGAATGACGGCATCGCAAGCGCTTTGAGAAGGGTCTGTGTGCAGAGCCAGGCACAGTAAGCACCGCATGCGACGTCAAACCTGGAACGGTGAATCAGGAGCGGGAAAACTGGTGTTGGCTCTGCAGACAGATACTGTATTATTGAGCGCTATCAGCACGCTACGCAAACTGTTTTGAGTCCGTTGCGTGGCTGTTTTTTGTCTACCGTTATGGCAATAGTTTACTTCCTTGTTACACATTTTATAGTAGCTGTATAATTTTCATAATGATGTCATTTTAATCTGACAAAAGTGCGGGGGATGAAATTGTGTTTCAACAAAAGTGGGGGGGATGAAACGTACGCATCCCCCGCGGGTGATATGCCCCTGATTAAACTATAGCAATGATAAAGATCTACCACTGCTGATTAAAACATTTAATACTAGCAAAATATCGCTTATCAGACTCCAATTGGTTTTTATAAAGTGTAGTTATCATGGTCTACATCACAGCATTCGATTTTCCAATAACGGTCAAGTTAACAAGTAGCTCTGCTTACCGGAGTTTCGTGGTGAAAAATACAACAGACTGGAACGCTGTTCACGTTGGCTTTCACTTCTTGGATAGATCTTTGATATAAAATAACTAATTAGCATTGAATCTGATTACATTCAACAGCGAATTTGGCAATCGCAATGTAATTTTTACCTTTTCCTTTTGGACGTTAGGCTCGGTGTACTCTTAGTGTCAAGGTGGAACGACGAACTAATGTGGTTGGCTTAACAACCGCTGAATATGGTGCCCGTGCGCCACCCTGAGGTCAAACTGTGCTATAACATTTTACTGTTAATAATAGCTAAATGGTAACCATTTCCTATGGGTTACAATACCTTTTGGAATTGTGGCCAAAAAGTTCAACCTTGGTTTCATCAGACCATTACGCATTTTTTCACATGCTTTTGGGAGAGTTGATTTTTTTTTTTTTTTTTTGCAAAATTTAGCCGGGCCTGGATGTTTTTCTTTGACCCTACCCCATAGTCCAGACGTAGTACTTGCCAGAAATTCCTGCAGCTCCTTCAGTGTTGCTGTAGGCCTCTCGGCAGCCTCCCTGACCAGATTTCGTCTTGTCTTTTCATCAATTTTGGAGGGACGTCCAGTTCTCAGTAATGTCACTATTGTCCCATATTTTCTCCACTTCTTGATGACTGTCTTCACTGTGCTCCATGGTATATCTAATGCCGTGTAAATGTTTTGGTACCCTTCTCCTGACTGATACCTTTCAACAATGAGATCCCGTCGATGCTTTAAGCTCTCTGTGAACCCTGGCTTTTGCTGGAGGATGCAACTGAGTAAATGTCTGAACTTTATTTGGGGTTAATCGGAGTCATTTTAATTGATGGCAGGTGTGAACCCAAAAAAACTGAATGCTGTAATTAAGTCAAAAGGTGCTTCAACAAAGTATTAGTTTAAGGGCGTGCACACTTATGCAACCAGCTTATTGTACGTTTTTTTATTTTTTATGTTTTTCCCCCTAACGGATTTGTTTGTTTTTTAATTGAATTGTACAGGTTATAGGTCACATTAAAGGTGGGAAAAGATTCTAAATGATTTATCGTGGTCTCATAGGTTTTTCTGATGTAAAAAAAAATCATTTTAACTGTGTGTGTGTATTTATATATAAAATATTTTGTAGAGCTGGAACACCTCGGTGATCTTGAATATCTTAAAACAACTGAATGCCAAGGCTGGATGAAAGTGAAATTAAATTAAAATGAGTTTTAATCAAGGACTGAGTGCTTAGTGCAAAGTTTAATTCATTCCACACGATGCACACGAGATGACCCGCTTAAAGGGAACTGTAGGATTTAGCGTCTGACACTGGTTAGCACTTGATATGATCCCATCGCTTTTGATCTCATTAAATGTTAATATACACTGCCCAGCCAAAAGATAAAAGTCGCACGCTAATATTTCATTGGATCACTTTTAGCTTTGATAATGGCGCAGATTCACCGTGGCGTTGTTTCAACCTGATGCAACGTCACAACATTGATTTCTGTCCAGAGTTACATTAATTTTTCACCAAGAGCTTGTCTTGACGATGGGAAGATCAAACTACTCTGTAAAGTCTTCTGTAGCACATCCCGAAGACTTTCAGTGGGGTTAAGATCAGGAATCTGTGGTGGTTAATTCATGTGTGAAAACGATTCCTCATGCTCCCTGAACCACTCCGTCCTGGCACTGTTGTCCTGGAATATGTCCATTTCATCAGAGAAGAAAAATCCATCAATGGGAACCTGGTCAGTCAGTACATTCAGGTGGTCAGCTGACATAATTTTATTTCCACATACCATTGCTGAGCCTCGA
Organism: Neoarius graeffei; assembly: GCF_027579695.1. Taxonomy (NCBI): domain Eukaryota; kingdom Metazoa; phylum Chordata; class Actinopteri; order Siluriformes; family Ariidae; genus Neoarius; species Neoarius graeffei. The sequence goes on from NC_083578.1 coordinate 31,779,581, forward strand.
CCTGACCAACTGAAGCAACCCCAGATCATAACGCTGCCTCCAGAGGCTTGTACGGCAGCTACTATGCATGATGGTTGCATCGCTTCATGCGTTTCCGTCCTTACCCTGACATGTCCATTGCTCTGGAATAGGGTAAATCTGGACTCATCAGGCCACATGACCTTTTTCCTTTGCTTGAGAGTCCAATCTTTATGCGCTCTAGAAAATTGAAGCCTTTTCTTCCGATTAGCCTCAATAACAAGTGGTTTTCTTATGGCCACACAGCTGTTTAATCTCAATCCTGGAAGTTCTTGTTGCATTGCATGTGTGGAAACACACTTCTTTTTACTTTTAAACATGGTCTACTGTCAATTATGGATTTTTTTTAAATGATTCATCTTCACCAAGCGTTTAAGTGATCTCTGATCAGTCAGTCAAAATTTGTTTGACCATATTTCCTCCGCAAAGCTGACCTTTCATCACCATCCTTCCAGGTTTTAATAATGCGCTGGACAGTTTTTAACCCAATTTCAGTCATTTTAGAAATCTCCTTAGTCATTTTCTTTGCTTGATGCAGGCCAAATAATCTGATCTTTCTGAAACACAGTAACGTCTTTCCCATGACCACAGGATACGTCTTCCAACGTGGTTGGTAAAGTAATACAGTGTCTTGCAAAAGTATTACCCCCCCCCTTGGTGTTTGTCCTGTTTTGTCGCGTTACAAGCTGGAATTAAAATGGATTTTTGGAGAATTGGTGCCGTTTAATTTACACAACATGCCTACCAATTTAAAGGTGAAAATTGTTGTTTTATTGTGACGCAAACAATAATTAAGATTAAAAAAACAGAAATCTGGAGTGTGCATAGGTATTCACCCCCCAAAGTCAGTACTTTTGTAGAGCCACCTTTTGCTGCAATTCCAGCTGCAAGTCTCTTGGGGTATGTCTCTATTAGCTTAGCACATCTAGCCACTGGGATTTCTGCCCATTCCTCAAGGCAAAACTGCTCCAACTCCAAGTTAGATGGGTTGCGTTGGTGTACAGCAATCTTCAAGTTATGCCACAGATTCTCAATCGGATTGAGGTCTGGGCTTTGACAGAGCCATTCCAAGACATTTTAAATGTTTCCCTTTAAACCACTCCAGTGTAGCTTTAGTAATATGTTTAGGGTCATTGTCCTGCTGGAATGTGAACCTTCATCCCAGTCTCAAACCTCTGGCCGACTCAAACAGGTTTTCCTCCAGAATTGCCCTGTATTTAGTGCCGACCAGCTTTCCTGTCCCTGCAGATGAAAAATATCCCCACAGCATGATGCTGCCACCACCATGCTTCACTTTAGGAATGGTGTTCTCAGGGTGTTGGGTTTGCGCCACACATGGCATTTCCCATGATGGCCAAAAAGATCAATTTTAGTCTCATTTGACCAGAGAATCTTCCATGTGTTTGGAGAGTCTGCCACATGCTGTTGGGCAAACTCCAAATGTGTTTTCTTAAGCATTGACTTTTTTTCCTGGCCACCATAAAGCCCTGCTCTGTGGAGTGTACGGCTTAAAGTGGTCCTATGGACAGATAATCCCATCTCCGCTGTGGATCTTTACAGCTCCTTCAGTGTTATCTTTGGTGTCTTTGTTGCATCTCTGATTAATGCCCTCCTTGCCCGGTCTGTGAGTTTTGGTGGGCGGCCTTCTCTTCTCAGGTTTGTAGTGGTGCCATATTCTTTCCATTTTGCTATAATGGATTTAACCCATTGACGCCTGAAACGCCTGCAAAAAAACGTCTGCAAATGCCTAAGCCAGTTTTTAGAAAAGGTCCTCATCTGCCTGAGGGTTTTCTGAAATAAAAATAATTAATTGAAAACGCCTATGAAAAATTCAATCTCTCAGCCTCTGAAGCACATAAAGACATGAAATAAGTTGCATTTAAAAGATAAAATTCTCTGCTTTTATTGGATCATGCTCATTCAGCATTAACACTAACACATTTTTATTAAAAAAAAAAAAATCTGGCATGCGTCTTGAAAATAATGACAAATCAACAATGCTGCGTTATGCAGCAACCAGCATTTGGAGCAATGTTGCGTTATGCAACAACCGGCGCTAGGGGCAATGTTGCGCGACGCAGCATCCGGCGTCAATGGGTTAATGGTGCTCCCTGGGATATTCAATGTTTGGGATATTTTTTATAGCCCACCCCTGATCTCTACTTCTCCACAACTTTGTCTCTGACCTGTTTGGAGTGCTCCTTGGTTTTGATGTTGACCGCGAGTTGGCCTAGTGGTTAGCGTGTCCACTTCTCGATCGGGAGATCACGATTTCTCCTCGCGGTCGGGTCATACCAAAGACCATCATAAAAATGGTACCTACTGCCGTCTGGCAAGGCACGCTGCAATACAGATGTGAGTGAGGAGTCAAACTCTCGTGGTTACCAGAGGACTAGCCCCACACTGTAACCCTAACTCTGTAATAGGCGAGAGGCCGAGGGCTACGGAAACGGAGATCGGCGCCACCCTATGCGCCACATGGTGTGGGAAGGGACTTTCATTGGTTTTCATGTTGCTTGCTTAGTAGCGTTGCAGAGTCAGGGTCCTTCCAGAACAGGTTGATTTATACAGACATCATGTGACAGATCATGTGACACTTTGATTGCACACAGGTGGATCTTAATCAGCTAATTATGTGACTTATGAAGTGAATTGGTTGGAGCAGCTCTTATTTAGGGGTTTCATACGAAAAGGGGTGAATACCTATGCACACTCCAGGTTTCTGTTTTTTCATTTTAATTATTGTTTGTTTCACAATGAAGCAACAGTTTGCACCTTTAAAGTGGTCGGCATGTTGTGTAAATCAAATGGTGCTAACCCTCCAAAAATCCATTTTAATTCCAGCTTGTAATGCGACAAAACAGGACAAACACCAAGGGGGATGAATACTTTTGCAAGACACTGTAAGCTACTCACTGCATCATTTAGGGTTAAGCTTGTTGCCAGCTGAAACATTAATAACTGCAGTAATCATCCAATCAAAGCCTCTTATGTATTTGCTTATTTAAATCCAAACAGCGACTTTATTTTTTGAGCAGGCAGTGTATTTTGTGGTGTGTTACCATGATGCTAGGCTAACTTAAATTTCCGACTTTTAATCTCGGAATTTAGAAAAAAATATTTTCTCCAAGTGGCCCTAATACGCTTCCGTACTAACTTGATTTATTCTACAGTTAAAAATGTAGCTGCAGATAGTGCAGTTTTACAAGTAGGATTATTTTATGACGTCCCTATTGCATTTTTTAAAGAAATTTTATTTTCTTGTATGTGTGTGTGTGTGTGGGGGGGGTTCTTTGTTTTGTCCCTTTGTGGACAATGAGAAACAGTTCCAGGAATAAGGTAAACAATCTGGATGATCCTCTTTTTGCTCAGAGTTAATGCTTGGATTGTATTCTGTCACATCTGTCACTTTTGAATAAATGAATCTTTTGTACGTGAATATATTTTACCTGTAGTTGTGCCTGTTCTGACAAGAACTTTTGTCCAATGTGTCCTACAACTGCTTATGTTTATGTAACTTTATATTATTTTAGTTCTACTTTGTGTCGTACTCTTTCCCTTGCATGGCTCCTGCTTTGACCTCTAGGTAACTCAGTACCCAACTCTCCTACAGCTGCTTGTCTTTCGATTTCATTTCTTTTTTCTCTCTCTCTCTCTGATATCCTCTCTTAGAGTCCATGGTTTGCCCCGTGCCCCCTCCCGCATCCCAAAGTGCCCCTTCGTTCTTGCGCCACTACGCAGGGGGTTTGGGGCGCGGAGCGATGCGTAGAGATGGCTTGGACCGACCCTACCTTTCTCTTCACCGGACTGGCTCTCTTGGTGATTCTCTATCTTTCCCTCTCTAGCTATCCTTTCCTTTCACTTTTGGGCATGTGCTGATATCAAATTTTAATAACAATAATATAATTACTTTTTTTAAAAATCATTTTTGGCATCACATTATTAGATATTTAAACAGTTAAAGCTAAACTTTATTGGTCTAAAAACTTTTTTTTTTTTTAATGTATCTGTCTTGATTTGGTTTTGAAATGACTGTTTGCTTGCTGATTAAAGAAGTCCAGTACTCGTACGCGAATTCACTTCAGTGATATTGCGAAGTGTTTCACAATAAGAATATCATCCATGTTGAATATTTCAGTATAATCACCTAACCAGTTATCAGCACATGTCTCGTCTCTGGAGTTCTCCTTTGCATGCATCTCTGACTTTTCTGTACATCTCTGTGGTTTCTTGTTTTGTTTTGTTCGTTTTTTAAATTACGTTCTTCTACTTACAAATGTCAGTTTATAGGTGATTAGACCAACGGCAATAGTGCAGTCCAGGTGTTTTCATGAGGAATTATCAAACCTTACTGTGCAATTACAAATAAAGGAAGACATAGACAACTTGTTTAATAAGTGCATTTTTTTCTTTTAAAGGGGAACTGAAGTAATTTTTAAACTTGCTTTATTTCTTAATTAACGTGTTATTCCAGGGGTTTTCAAAGTGTGGGAGAGTCAGCCCCCCCTCGGAGAGCAAATAAACAACCGTGCCCCCCCCCCCCTTTACAATTTTTGTTGTTGCTATACTTAATGTTCCATTCGTATTTTTAAAAAATGGTTGTTGTACACTATTTTTTTTCTTTTTCACATTTTAAACATCTGTGCTTTTTAAAACATCTTGTTTTACACATTTTAAACATCTCATAGCATCGTTAGCTAGCACCTCTTGGCAGACAACACACTGTGGCAGTGGAGCATCTTCAGATCCAGTCCATGAAAATCCAAACTTTAAATAATCGTGGTCATACTTCCTGCTTTTTCCAGTCCCCCAGGATTTCACGGGCCTTTTTTGTGATTGTTGCAGGCTAAAATGTCTGATGTTGCGGGGGTTTTCCAAAAAAAATTGCGATGAAAGTTGCGGTGTTTTTTAGGTTTTTGTTGCGATTACATTGCGGGAGGAAGTGAAAGTTGCGAGAAATTGTTGCGATTTTCTCTTTTTGTGATTAAACTTGAGTGATATGTTAAATATTAAGTTATTACTGAAAAACTATTGATTAAAAAAACAAAGACGCTGAGAAATGGTCCTATAAACAACTTTACCAATATAAAAGATTACCGGGACTACAAAAATGCAGAAAAATAGGCTTTACTTATCCAAATGCACCTGTTGGTTCTAAAGTTAAAGTGCAGAGAACCTCACAGCACAACATGAAGTTACCTTAAAATATAATATAAATGCCTCAGCTTTCATGTAAGAAAAAAACTATTAATACTAGTACTGTGTACAGTCAGTCTCTCCTGAAGACTAAATTAAACAATAATTATAAACTAATTAAATAAATGGCTCAGGCTTCATAGAAGAAAAAAAAACAATTTGAACAGAATCTCACAGTATGATGCTGAAGCTGCCTAAACAATGGAAAATAAAATACCATTTTGGCAAAAATGTTGGCATCCATTAATTTCTTGTATTAAGTAAAAAAAAAATAAAGTGCACACAGTCCTTCACTGTAAACATAACACACTTTCAGTGTTGCCAGATACTGCTGACGTTTTCCAGTCCAAAATATGTTCAAAACCCGCCAAAATGCACTTGAAACCTCCCAATCTGGCAACACTGCGCGCATGCTGCTTCTCTTGAACACACTGAAGTAAGGCGGAAGGTAGTTTGTCGATGTTACCTCAAGACGACGCCAATGATTGGTCAAATTTGCGGGAAAGTTGCCGTGATTGGATATAATTGCAACACCGCCCTGAATTTGCGGGGATTGGTTGAATTTGCGCTGAAGTTGCAAATCGCAACATCCTGGAGGCTCTGTTTTTTTGCTTGGCCCAGACTTTGTCTCCTCACTCACTGTAGCTTTAGGTACTAAAAATCGATCCATTTTGTCTCTCACGTTGCGCCCCCCCCAAAGAACTCTGGTGCCTCCCAGGGGGGGCGCGCCCCACACTTTGAAAAGCCCTGTGTTATTCAATTACGTTTTCAATTTTAGTAACCTTATATCATGGCTCGTATTGGCAACTAATTGCAATTAAATATTATACTTATCAGCCTATTTGGTTTTTAGCCGTGTTGAATTTAGTTCGTTCGGTCCACGGCAGGCGTCGCTTATCTGCGCGATCTTCACGAGACTTGTGCAAGACTTCGAAACGTGAAGCGCTAGCCAGGTGTCAGTGCCGCCAAACTGTTTTCCAAACGAAATATTGCACAAAAACTAGTTGAAATGACGATTACTGCCTGCGTTTTTCAAACTTTCCTGATTGCTGTCAAAACAAACAAAACTTCCGGCTTGATTACATCAGCATTCGAAAGAGGGCGCGCGCGTCTTTTGACAGTGTTGGCAGATGTTTGTCACTTTCCCTGTGTCCGAAATCGCTCCGTACTCACTATGTAGGGCACTATATAGTGAGGACGCCATTTTGTAGTGCTGTCCGAAACCTTAGTTAGGATTATTTACATCCTATATAGTACACTCAAAGTATCCCATAATGCATCACGAAAATAGTGTACAATGATGGTCACTTACCAAAGCAATATATCCCGTCATGCATTGCGGTCACACTGAAAAAAATCAAATTAAAAGTCTCAAATTTGATTTAATAAAAGGCAGCGGCAAAGAAGAAAGTATTCAGCCTTGATTTAAAAAGAACTGAAAGATGCAGGTACTTTGTATTGATTAATGTGGGAAATACGCTCAGTATAATATGGATTTATCACAAAAATACATGCATGTATTTATTATTTTGAAAACCCACCAGCCGACTGATCTGGCACGTTTTAATTGTGCGACAGTAATGACGTAAATACCGGTGCGGCGGAGTAGTGTCCGAAAGCGTTTTTTCATTTTACCAATGAGCTCACTATATAGTCCTCTTTATAGTAATTCCCTATATAGGGAGGAGGGAGTAGTGAACGAGTGAGCGATTTCGGACACGGTTTGATTTCGGCTGTACGTTTTACTTCCGTCCTACGATGTCTCGCACAGGTCTCAACGAATCTCGTTTACGGCCATTGCTTTGATATATATTGGATAGCATATTTCAAACACTCAACTTGCTATAGCAGTGACAAAATAGCTATCAAAAATGCATTTCTATATTTATTAAAATGAGAAATAGAATTTTGATGATAAATTTGCCTTCAGTTCTCCTTTAAAAAAAGATTTTGTCTGTACAGTTAGCACAATGTGTATTTTGCAGTCAGGAATCTGTTGATGTTAGTTTTAGCCCATTTTTAAAAATATCTTGGTCAGTCTATGGATATTTTGATTTGCTATACAATGCTTTGCAAAAGTATTCAACCCCTTTAAAAATCAAAATTGTCTGGATTACAAATGATACTTAGACATATTGTTCGGCCGGTATTATTGTTTTTTAAATTGCAGACTAATATGCTCTTAAAGTAACTTTTCAAAGTCTCAATTCATTATTTGTCACTGAAAAATGTTGATGGTATGAGTATTCCACCCCTTCAGGTGAGTATTTGTTAGACCCACCTTTTGCCACAAATCACAGCTTTAAAGGAACAGTCCACTGTACTTCCATAATGAAATATGCTCTTATCTGAATTGAGACGAGCTGCTCCGTACCTCTCCGAGCTTTGCGCGACCTCCCAGTCAGTCAGACGCAGTCAGACGCGCTGTCACTCCTGTTAGCGATGTAGCTAGGCTCAGTATGGCCAACGGTATTTTTTGGGGCTGTAGTTAGATGCGACCAAACTCTTCCACGTTTTTCCTGTTTACATAGGTTTATATGACCAGTGATATGAAACAAGTTCAGTTACACAAATTGAAACGTAGCGATTTTCTATGCTATGGAAAGTGCGCACTATAATGACAGGCGTACTAACACCTTCTGCGCGCTTCGGCAGCGCATTGATACGGAGCTCGGATATCAATGCGCTGTCGAAGCGCGCAGAAGGTGTTAGTACGCCTGTCATTATAGTGCGCACTTTCCATAGCATAGAAAATTGCTACGTTTCAATTTGTGTAACTGAACTTGTTTCATATCACTGGTCATATAAACCTATGTAAACAGGAAAAACGCGGAAGAGTTTGGTCGCATCTAACTACAGCCCCAAAAAATACCGTTGGCCATACTGAGCCTAGCTACATCGCTAACAGGAGTGACCGCGCGTCTGACTGCGTCTGACTGACTGGGAGGTCGCGCAAAGCTTGGAGAGGTACGGAGCAGCTCGTCTCAATTCAGATAAGAGCATATTTCATTATGCAAGTACGGTGGACTGTTCCTTTAAGTCTGTTGGGTTAAGTTCCTACCAATTTTGCAAACTGAATAAGTGATTTTCGCCCATTCTTTCTGGCAGACTTGCTTCAGGTTTTTTCACTGACCGCAGTTTTCAAACAGTGCCACAGATTTTCGATTAGATTGAGATTGAAATTTGGACTCTGACTTGGCCACTGTAAACCATTCGTCTTGAGTTGTTCAGCCACTCCTGTGTTGCTCTGGCCTTGTGCTTGGGATCATTGTCCTGCTGAATGGTGAAGTTTCTCCCAAGCTTTGGTTTTTCAGCAGACCGTAACAGTCTTGCAGTGTCTTCCTATATTTTTCACCATCCATCCTCCCTTTTTTCAATTTTAACAAGATGCCCAGTTGCTCCTGATGAAAACCGACCCCACAGCATGATGCTGCCATGCCCACTTCTCTTTTTGGGATGGTGTTTATTGAGGAATGAGTAGTGTGAGCTTTGCACCACACATAGCAATTTGGTCAAAAAGCTCAATTTCTGTCTCTTTATCCCACTTTTAAATGGGTGAGTTTGATGCCTAAAAAGTCCAAATGTGCTTTGATGTGGTTTTTACTTCACTAATGGCCACTGTCCCATATTGGCCACTTGTATACAGAGCTCTTGCTCTCCTTGACTGGTAGAACTTCACTCCATACTCAGCCACTGAACTCTGCATGTCCTTTAAAGTAATTGTTGGCCTCTCTGCGGTTTCCCCTCAAGTCGCCTTCTTGCTTGGTGACTGAGTTTTGAGGAACAGCCTTGTCTAGAAGCCCTTGGGCCCTCACAATTGAGCTAACAGACCACTTGCACTGACGTCACATTTACATTCGCAACCGTTGCTACCTTTGTCCTGGGGGACAAGCGAACTTTGTTCACGTACTGAAGACAAGCGATATTGAAGATGTCAGATGTCTGTATTTCGAAGAAAGCTACAGCTAAAAAAAGCTTTATTACTGGATTATTTGGATAATCTAAGTCAGAAAGAAGCAAAGGATAGATATATGGAGAAATTAGAGTTTGAGTGTTTATGATCTGTGCAAAATTCGAAACGATTGGGGTGATGGAGATTTGTGGTCTAGTGTTACCTACATAGATGTTGGAATGTACCCTCTCGCTGCATTTTCTCTGTTTTAATAAAAAAAAAGGCTTATCGTTTGCTGGAAGAGAAGAGCAGGGAGAATTGAGAATCGAGCGGCTGTGGTTTGTTTATACCCAGGACTAAAACTTGTAGAGTCCTAGCAACCATCGCAAAGACGTGTACAAAAAGCCCAACAATGCTACTTACCCAGGCAAAACCGATACAGGATTTACTTGTAGTGTCTTGATCTCCAGATCTTTAACCCAACTACGTATAAACAGTTGTACGCCTCCATGCTCTTCCAGGTCTGCAGCACCAGGTAGTTTGAGATGTCGGGGAACTCAACGGATGGATAAATTTTCAGATAATCAGAAAAATCCTTCTTTACTAGCATGTAAGGATCTATCCCATCGCAAAAAGCAATTTTCTGACGGTATCTTGACTGTGCATTGGCCTCTAAACCATGAAAGCAGTCAGATCTCTTTATATAATGGCAGGCAAATTGGTTTGCCTGACCACCACTTCATTCACTGGAAGTAAGCACGCAAGTAAAAGTCACATGACTGAATACCACCTATATTCAATTCCAGGTTAACCACTTGCAAAGAATGACTGAAAAACCTTTAAGTCCATGGATTGTCAGTGGAAAAACAATGGCAAGATCGTGGTCACACACTCACTACGTTTACATGCACATAGAGAGAATCGAATTTCTGCCGTTGCTCGACTGAAATCAAAGTTCAAAATGCCATGTATACACCTTAATTCGGCTGAAATTGAACCAAACTTGATTTCTCGGAATCGAGCTACACGACCTAGTTTATGCGATTTCTGCCGAGCTACTTTGTGCATGTATACCCTATCGAGCTAGTTGTCGAGCTACTTCCGGAAGTGACGAGTGACGAGACCACAAGCGGGAAACACAACAGCCTCGGTCGGCATGACAACAGTAGTAGCGAGCAGCAGAAGAGGTCAGGAGGAACAAACGAAGAAGAGAAAATGGCGATGTAGAGCTCTCTGAAGTGTGGGTGGAGCACAGAGGACGGCAGGACAAAGCTTCTGGTACTAATAGGCTTTTTATTGTCAGACTTTTCAGTTTAACAGCCTACTTTTATTCTTGAGAGAAAAAAATGCACGCGCGCGCGCTGTGTTCTAGTCCCGGGATGAGCTGTCCCCTCTGCTCTCCCTCTGCCTCCTTAAATAGGGCGCGGTTACTGGGAAGACACACAAACACAGGTTAATTACCGTCAGGTGAAGTGATTCTGCCACTCACCTTCCCTGGCTCCGCCCTCCTGTCACAGACCGGCGCTTGACCACGCCCCCACTGCCACAGGCAAGCAGAAACGTGCACTTCTGGAGCAATGAGGAGACAGAGTTCATGCTCATTCAGCTTAAGGAGTTGAATATATTAAAATTCATGGACGGGAGAAAAACGCGCAATGGAGAACACGGAACTGATAACTTTGTTTACACTCTTGAATAGCTCTTCTTCATGACGACAACCGGAAGTGTACCAACACGATGGGGCGTGTTGCGCCACCTATGGTTCGGGTGCACAATGCACTTCACACAATAGCCCGATTTCATTGTGTGCATGTAGGATTGGATTTCTCTGGCACCCTGCTGGGACCTTCAGCTCGATTACTGACAGCAGCTCGATTTGGATGTGCATGTAAACGTAGTCACTGACAATTACAGATAAAAAGGCGTACTGGGCTCTTCCTACTGCTGTGAAAAATCTCCTACTCCCAGATCAGAGATATTTCCTTTCTAAAGAAATGCCCAAGTCAAGTCTCTAAGCCAGTGTTGTTGTCGAGTCACTAAACCTTGAGTCCGAGTCCAGTCTCGAGTCCCCAGTGTTCAGGTCCAAGTCATTAAATAAGATTTCGAGTCGAGTCTGAGTCCACTATTGATCCAAGTCAAGTCCGAGAACAAGACTCCAACTGCACCATTTGACGGTGGCTGTAGCTGCCTTTATGTGAAACTGTCTCTGCTACTGTGAAGGACTAATGTTACTGCTTGACTGCCCCATTTTAGTGAATAGGCTACAGATAAAAAGCTTATTCATCGCTTAGCAAGCCCCGCCCACTATCAGCAGGACAAATAACATGAGAGAGGGTTAACACTAGCTAGTTCATCAGTCAGCAAGCAAGCCAGTGCTATCAACAGGACAATGAACATAGCGTGTCACTGACTTCTCTGGGTGGAGTCTTGCCAAATGACGAGTGAAGTTTGAGGTTGTCCCCGTCGTCTCCTCAATAGTTCGTCCATGTGTGGAACACATAGCAGCGCATTTTTTTTCCCCACTGCACGAGAAGTCCGTATTAGCAAAGTGGGCAATCCTAGAGGCGTTCTCTCCAGGCATTTTAGCGCCATTTAACGTTAGTTTGTTCCTGAACATGACATATGAACAGGTGAATGTGCATTCTCTTGCACGAAATTAGTATAAACATTAATATAGATATAAACATCTTATGCCAAATTATTACGGCACGTTACAAAAATAAAGAAAAAAAATCAGAGTCCTCGTCTCCAATTTACGAGTCCAGATGCAGTTGATGCACGAGTCCAAGTCATCAGTGCTCGAGTCCAAGTCATGAGTCCTTAAAATTAGGGCACGAGTCAGACTTGAGTCTGAGTCCTGGACTCGAGTACTACAAGCCTGCTGTAAGCCACAATCAGAAGTTCAAGACAAAGTTCCAGGAAGACCTTTTATCTTTTTTTTTTCTCCATTTGAACAATTGGAACAACCAAAAACAGCACAAAAATGAACCATATTTAAGATAAACTAAGCCTTGCTTACAGGAGAGACAGTGTCTGGTTGTCCCCCAGGAGGAATTATCACGCGATGCATGACGTCACGTCCAAGGGGTCTACAGTGCATTTTCCAACATCCAGCATTTTTGTATCATTGTGCAGAACGTCATGATTGGGCTGTTAAGTAAAAATAAACACATTGCTGTAGGAATGTCAGATTCATTTAAAATTGCGTTCAGGTTTAATATTTGAAGCAGTTGAATATGAATTACACTTTTGATACAGACAGAAGGAATATTAACAGCGCAAAACTATACATTCATATTGCAAAAATCACAGAGGTGATGTACTTTAATAGTCGTTTTTCCATGCGTTATGCCTGAGCTGTGTTGTGGCTTTTGGAAAAATTCAGTTCCCAAAATGAAACGTTTTAACTTGGTGCCCACCTCCACATTGCCATAGTGGCTTGCGAACAGGTGTCGTCAGGTCTCACCCCATCTCATGTGTGCTAGTGAATCTGCTAGCTTCATCCTCCTTTTAAATCCAAGTAGCTTGTAAAGAGTTCGTTTTTTTATTTTTATTTTGGCTAACTACATTTAAAATAAGTTTGTTCAAGTTTAAATCTTAATATGGGATAAAGTCAAACGTGAGTCGCTCAAGTGTTCGTTATATAGTTTATGTACACAATTTAACCCGTGCTACATTTTTTCAGTTTTACCTCATTTTCTCCCAATTTGGTCATTTGCCAGTTCTTACACACTAGCTAGCTCTCTCTAGCAACCAGGGAACATGAAGGCGAGCATGCTTCCCCTGAGACACGTGAAACCAGCCACCACATGTTTTTGAGCTGTTGCTCTCGATGTGTCACGTCATCGTGTAACTCGCTCTGAGGAAAACGCTGACTCCCCTCTTCTGCATACTCACAGTCACATCCGCAGTCCTCTGATTGACTGGGGATACAGTCATGTCGTTCCTTCCACCAGTAGAGCACTGCCAAGATGGAAGTGTGTGGCATCATGAGAATTCAAATTCATGATCTCCCAAAGATAAGGCGAACCCTTTTTTCTGTTGTGCCACTCAGGAGCCTCATTATGTTTTCTTTATTTTTTCCTCAAGCGACAAAACAACAAATCCCCTTTTGCCCATGACTCCTTGCTACTTACTATTTACACTCCTTTATCTGATAGACAGCAAGGAATCTCCCACTGTTTAGAAGTCCAGTGAACATCCAGGACTTCCCTAAAGTTGTTTTAATCTGCTGTCAGAAGCACTTTTGATGAAGCACGAGTTAGGCTTGACGTTGTTCTTTACACAAGTGATGCATATGTTAAAACGGTCAGACAAAAAAGCAACTGTAGGGCTTCTATAAATATTGTCCCGAAGTGCAGTTCTTTACTTAGTCTTGCACATTAAGCTTTGGAAGATATACGTTTAGTTAGATTATTAGTAACATTAAGTAGTAGTCCAGGTTAGTGGTTCTTGACACAAGTGTTGCCAGGCAAAACAAACCTCACCCCGCAGCACTTATTTTATACCTATATGTTGATAATGGTAACAATCGTCAGCTGTCAGGTTATAGTCCTATGAAAATCCATGACCTTGAGTGTGACATTTCAAAGTCGTTCAAGGTCAAAGATCATGGTGCCAAATGAAAGGCCATATGGCACATCCTATAAGTTGGTAAATATCTGTCTACCGTCAACCATTTTCAAGCTACAGCCCTCTGAAAATCCGTGACCTTGAGTTTGACCTTTCAAGGTCAAAGATCATGGTGCCAAATGAAAGGCCATATGGGAGTTCCTAAATGCTCATAACAGTAAACATTTGTCTATCGGCAACCGCTTTTGAGTTCTCATCTCATTATCTCTAGCCGCTTTATCCTTCTACAGGGTCGCAGGCAAGCTGGAGCCTATCCCAGCTGACTACGGGCGAAAGGCGGGGTACACCCTGGACAAGTCGCCAGGTCATCACAGGGCTGACACATAGACACAGACAACCATTCACACTCACATTCACACCTACGGTCAATTTAGAGTCACCAGTTAACCTAACCTGCATGTCTTTGGACTGTGGGGGAAACCGGAGCACCCGGAGGAAACCCACGCGGACACGGGGAGAACATGCAAACTCCACACAGAAAGGCCCTCGCCGGCCCCGGGGCTCGAACCCGGGACCTTCTTGCTGTGAGGCGACAGCGCTAACCACTACACCACCGTGCCGCCCCCGCTTTTGAGTTATAATAGAAAATCTTATTTTGACCGAAATGTTGACCTTTCCAGTGACCTTGACCTGATTACCCCCAAAATTTAATCAGGTAATCTATGGACCATTGCCCACCTACCCTGAAAATTTGAAGTCAATCGGTGCAACCGTCTAGACGCTAGATTGTTAACAGGCAGACACACAAACAAACAAAAACCACACTGAGTACAATACCTCACCCTGCTTGCTCCATCGTGGGCGAGGTGGTAATCAAGTAATTTCTGTATCATCAGACAGAAAACTGTGATTTGCAGTATATTCAGCCACTGGATCTTATTATCCCCTGCTTAAATGAAGTTTGGGCGGGGGATATAGAAACAGATTCCGTCCGTCCAGCTGTCCATCCAGTCACGTTTTTGTTTCCGGGCCATATCTTTAAAACTACTGAAGATCTTTTCATAAAACTTTGTATATATCAAACAACATGTAAACTGGTGCCTTTTACTATTTTGGATTTTTGAAAAAAAAAAAGTATTTTTCAAATTTTTACATAAAAAATAGATTTTGACTTGGGGCCTCTGCATGCTCTTGCGACAAGGCTTTCGCAGATAGCTTTTCGCAGACAGTTGTAATTTATCGTTGAGCGGGGAGTAATAGGCGTGCGCGATGTTATTCACCGCCACAATGCAAGGGGGCGGGAAGTCGCGAAATCGCTAGGAGTAGTTGGTGGGTGTGGTTAGTGGAGTGTTTATCCTCCGGTTACTTATAATGACTAGAACTGGAGTCGTATAGATGTACGTACTTCCTCACTTCCTCGATCAAACGCTCTTCGTGCTGCTCCATCTTCGCTCGTGTTTTTAAAAATGGCGGTCGTGAAAACAAACCAAACCGGGAAAGTAGGGAAGCGGAAGTGCGTGTACAGCGGATGTAGAGTGGACCAATCAGAGCCCTCTTGTCTGCGACGCTGTCTGCGAGGCTTCTGCGGTGGTCACAATTTTTGGGAGGTGCGCGCAGAGCGTCTGCGAAGGGGGGGGGGGCTACGCAGACGCTATCTGCGACGCCGTCTGCGAGGACTGCGTTGTCAGCATAAATTGGCCTTTAGTTTCAAAGAGCAATGTTCGTTTCCGGAGCATATCTCCAAAACTGTTCATGATACAGATTTGAAACTTGGTATACATGTTAACAATGTGATGTCGATGTGCCTTTTCATACTAAGGAATTTGAGAGATTTTTATTTTTTATTTTTCATGTTTCCATGGAAACAATTTCAGATTTAGTCTCTCAGGTTAGTCTTAGGTAACGTGACCAGACGTCCCGGTTTGACCGGGACAGTCCCGATTTTGAGTCGCATGTCCCCAGTCCCGACAAAGGTCCGTCGGGACGCTGAAATGTCCCGGTTTACACCAAACACTAACAAACTGTCCCGGTTACAGCGATCATATATAGCCAACGAGATGTCAATAAAGCTTCTAGCAATTCAGCATCAATGAGCGTGTGCGTGCAGTCAACCTTACAATGTATCTATTTGTACAATGTTACAATATAGAGGCCGCGTTATAACGTTTTTTTTCGCTAGTGGCAATGCCGAACGGATGAGCGCTGGGCAGAGATGTTCGCGCACTTCAAAAGTAGGGAGATTCCTTGCAGCAATGTCAGCCAGCTTTGCCAGTTTGCCATGTACCTACCTGGCACCAATGCTCCAGTTGAGCGAATATTTTCACTCATGAGTAACACCTGACTGACGAGAGGAATCGCATGATCGTGCCTCCTCTCGAAGCCTTGCTCATTACCCGGGCCAATTTCGACGATACTTATTCGCAGTTTCACAGCAGGCTCTCGGGCAATAAAGCGCTACTGGAGCAAATTCACTCATCATGTAAATATATGCAATAAAATGGCATCTTCTTTAGGGTGGGTGGCTGTGTTTCTGAAACATTTTTTGTTGTCTTTCATCTGTTTCATTTGTCCTTAATCTGTACCACAGATTGTCTTGACTTGTTTGATGCTGTTGTCAACTCAGGGTTCACGTTTTCAAAATAGTTAATAGCCTACACTGGTTAAGATTAAACAGAGGCATTTTGGGGAAAGGTTCGGAGGTGACAGCGATTAGGCTCATGCGCTCGTTCCTGTTACAATGCATAGCCTATTGTTTAAAAAAAAAAAGTTCGTCGCATAAAATGTTGATGTTAATATGCAAGCAATGCATTTTCTTGGCGTTTTCACAAAGGTGAAATAAATCAGTTGAAATTTAGGCTATTGGCCTATTCCCTATCATCACATCTGTTGTCTGATTTTCTTACTTTAACTGAATTGTGATAGAAGTACATGTAGATAACAAGAAAATACTTGATTATTCTCTGAAATGTTGATAAAAGTGAGCTTCTACAAAATGATAAAAGCACCTGTCTGAGCCATGGTTTGAGCCGGCGCATGTTTCAGGGCTGTGAAAAATCCGCGGATCCGCGGAATTCCGCGAATTTGGCCGCCAAAAATATAATTTTAGTAAATCATCTAATTTTGCAATAACAAATTTGGGGGGTAGGGGTTGTTGTCTACCGACCGCTAGTAGTCTCGTACAGCGAGTGTCACCGAGCCGGCGAGTCTGGGAAAGAGCCTACCGCAAATTGTTCTTTCTGTAACGACATTAATTTTTTTGGTATCTTTTTTCTTTTGCGACAATGACAGACCAGTTTACGGCATTTGTGCCATGCTTACAAACCATGGCGCGAATCTTGTGTTCTTTTCGTTTTACCATTGTGCTCTTTAAACATGCTTTCGATATCAATGGTTTTGAAAAGGAGAATTTCGCGGTATGTCCGCGTCACGGAGGGACATCGTTCAGAGGGAGGACGGTGAGACCGACGATGTCAAAAACATTGACAAGGAAAACGGCATCAAAAATCCATGGAATTGGCGATGGCTGGAGTTTAAAGCCGGTAGTGAATATCTCCATGAGCACATACGGAAAATAAAAGAACCGGGGAAAGCTTACTGCATCTTGTGCCATCAGGATGTGAAGTACGGTTCTGGTGGAAGAACGCGTTTGGTTGACCATGTTAAAGGAAAAAAACATGCGGAATTGGTGAAATTGAAGCTGTTGAACTATAGATTACCAGGTAGACCATCTTGTTCACATTTATTATTTATGTAGTTTTAACTTATGTTATTGTTCATAATGTTCATTGTTATCATGAATATGTAATGAAAGAGTAGCCTGGCAAGCCAGACTAAATGTGAATATTTAGTCTGGCCTCGATCCGTAGACATTTCCGACGGGGGTGGGAGGAACAAACCGCTGTCTTTCAAACTGTCTCTGTGCGTATAGGCCAACGCTCTGACCAATCAGCGCAACAGTGACTGTGACGTAGTCAGAGCGACAGAAAGCAGTGGGGGAGACCTTGAAATAAATAATTTTTCAAAATGCGTATTAATTAATAAATGGGTTCTAGATATTAAGAAGTTTGGAGATAATGACCACAAGTTTGGAGTCTGTACCACATACTTAACATACACTCATTATTTTTTGCAAGTGTTTTTCAAGGGTTTGCTTAAACTGTTTTTGAGAGTTTTTATTTAGTGGTGTTTGGTGAAATAATTTCCCTTAAATTTAAAATAACGGGAAAATAAGAAACAATCAAAAAGTAATGTTTCAAAGCTGTTTATTAATTCTTCGTACTGCACAAACTAGCCCCATCCTTTTGGCTACGAGCGGAGCCAGTTGGTAGATCAGACTTTTGCCATAGCCGGTCGGCAAAACAGCGAAAACGTCCTTCTTGAAAAGGAATGAGCGGAGAGCCTCTTCCTGCTCATGTTTCAACGAAAACTCCAAGTCTAATTCTTCTAAAACTGATTCCAAAGCGGAGTCAAACGTGCGCTGTTCACTAGCCCGTAGCCATCTTTCCTGTTGCGCTTTCTCCAGCGTCGCGCAGCTTTGTCGTCACTCCTGCAAAAGCCCGCCCAAAGAATCCAAACAAAAATCTTGCGTTGTGATTGGCGGGCACGATTTGATGCCCGGGGTGTTTTTGTTTATATGGTGCGAGGCTAGACCCATTCGCTAGGCAAAAATATTTTTGGCTGCTAGGCGGGTGGGTCTAGTTTACTAGGCTAATGAAAGAGAGACCGAAAGAGCAAGGAAAAGCCATATAAAAAGTCAGAAAGAAAAGAGTAGGCTTTCTAAGCTGAAGAAACTGCTAACAAAGAAAAGGAAATAAATATAAATATTGACTTGTAAATAGTTGTATATAGTTTTTGACTAGAATCTGTCTATCATGAACAAGAAAGACATTTTGGTATTGAATCAGTTCAAAAACAAGAACATTAGTGACTATTATTTAATAGTCAGTCTAGAATTTCCCCCCTGGAAAAGACATTATGGTACCCAATGAATTGATACGAATCGACACAAGAATATAAGTGAATTTACAATATGAGGTATGTTATTGATATATTTTCATTCTTCAAGTGAACCCTTATCAGTTAAAAGGTAAATCAGTTCATATTGTATTATTTCAACATAATAATAACAGTTCAAATTAAATGGCATGGTTGAGGAAAATATTTGCTTTCAGGAGATGCTTCAAATCTATCAATATGCACAAAATCTGTTCAGCTTCTGGGGCCCTGCGCCCCCCAGACCCCCTGATAAAATTGTTTCCTCGGATTTTGTCATTTCTATTTCACAGTCAAAACACGTGTGCGTGCACGAGTATCACGGTCACGCGCAAAGTGTCCCGGTTTTAGACTCGAGAAATCTGGTCACCCTAGTCTTAGGGGTAGGTTTTGTTTCTGGAGCAGAACCTGAAAACTATGAGTGGTATGCTCTTGAAAGTTGGTGTGTATGTTGATTAAGTAATGTATTTGTGCCTTTTGATGCTAAGAAATGTGAGAAATTGTCATTTTTAGCTCACCTGGACCAAAGGTCCGGTGGGTTTATGCCCTGGGCTGCTGAGGTCAGTGAAAAGAGGGAGGGTTGGTTTCCTGCAGCAGAATTTGAAAAATGTGACAAATAATATCTTGAAACTTGGTATATAGGGCGGGGGATATAGATGACTCGGTCTTCTTGTTACTTTCTTTGTCGCACTCTTCTGTTTAAATGTTCCATCCCAAAACTGGCATCAGCTGGTTCCTAGAGAGTCTCTAAAAGGCCATCTATAAGTCATGTGTAGATTTAAAGCTGTTTTTAATGCAAAGTGATTTTCCTGCCAATCATCAGGGTACTCTGTTAGATACTGCTTCTATTAGAATGATAGGTGTACTAAGATTTGGTGAGTTACTGTCATAGTGGTGTGTGTGTGTGTTTGAAGGCATAGTGCATGAAAATGTGAAAATGGGGTCTGATGGAGAGAGTGATCAGGCATCAGGGACTTCATCTGATGAGGTTCAGAGTCCTGTCCGAGTGCGAATGCGCAACAACCACTCACGGCGTATCTGCAACGAGGTAATACACAATCATCTACATCACGATCCATAATATAAACTCTCTCTCACACACGTGCAACAATAGACCCCTTCGCATGTTTGTAAACAAACCGACCGTTGCCAGGATGCGCGCGCAGCCTGGACTCAGAAACAATGGCGCTGCCCATAGACCGGCATTATGAGCTGTCAGATTATGCCAAACAATTGTCGTTACAAGATCGAGAATGCTACATAAATAAGTTAACTCTAACAGTTGGACATCGCTACCGGATCCGTATTTAATTAAAGAGTGGACGGACGATGTTAGTAAGTTCCCTGGTATACAATGGCCAGATATACAGTATACTCGTACCTTATTGACAAGACTTCAGTGTACACCCACGAAAAACTTCGTGCCTACAAGTCTTTAGACGCATATGATTGTTATGTGCGGGCATGTACAACTTGATTAACAATGGGACATTCATATTCATTTTGTTTTAATCAAATTATGCCAGTGATGTGATGGCAATGTGGCTTTAGCTACAACAGCAAATACCAACACTAAACAGCAATTTGCAGGAGGTAATGGCATGAAAGGAATGATGGTGTAAAGAGTGCAGCTAAGAGAAATCAGAGCTGCGTAAAAAGCGAGAGGCAGAGAGCAGAAATGAAACTGAACGGGGCGGGAGCTAGGTTAGAGCAGTCAGCGTAAGTTGGCATTTAGAGCGAGGGCACACAATTTTACCTTTCCATCCTTGCTTTAAAATTGTGATTTTCAGCATACGCAAATAATGATGGCACAAAATCTGGACTGCTTGAGTCAAGCGAGACCTCTCCTACAAACAAAACTGCATGCAAAGCTAAGCTAACATGCTAACAATATTCATTACATTGTGTAACTATGACCCAGCTAATCAGACAAACGTTACCAAAGTATTTTGCTACATCAATAAACGAAGACTAGAAAGAGTAAAAAAGAAAGGTTTAATAAATAGCCTGCTCTTACCTGTGATGAAGTGGGCGCTGCAAACCCGCGCATTTTTGATAGTGCTTTCATCCCAGTCTACACGTTTGATGGCTTGTAGTCATAGACGTCGGCGATTTTTTTTTTTTTTTGGAATGGGTGAGATCCTGCTGGAATTCTGAACATTTTAACCCCATCACTGCTACGATTCTGACACCCGACAACACAACAACTAGGCATCGCTGAGTCTTTTTTGGGTCCAGGCTGCGCGCGCAATTTCCTCTTACGTATGAATGACGTTTACTGCGAAGGGGTCTATACAAGCGTAAATTGTAAATGTTTTTAGTTCTGATGTTTATACTGAAGCTGTACTGTTCAGCCTGCTAATGATCAATGACGATGTATGCAAAAAGAAAGCAATATGAATGGAGATTCATCTGCATTCGGGTTATACTTGGGGCGTTAACAGCAGAGCTTAATGCCTGTGTTGCATTTTTTGCTGAGGAGTTGTTTTATTTAAAATCGCTATCCATTAGCGGTGTCATTTTGTCTTCTCTTCCCTTTGGCTGTCTGTGAAACGTAACCTGATGTGAACCAAACCTATTATTTTTTTCACTCGAAAAATAATTATTTTTTAAATACGTGTAACACAGTGCATCACAATGTTCTCTACAAACCGTGCTTACTTTCGTAAAGTGGGAATCCACCACAATTCGGCCACTTTTAAATACCATTTATCAAACAAAAAAAAAAAAAAAGGCTAATAATCTGCCAAAGGTACATCTTGGAGCAAGTTTATGGTGAACTGGGGATAATTTAAAACCACAGTTAATTGAATTTGCACTGTATACACTGTCCATAATTTGACCTCATTGCTACATTTATATCACGTGCATTTATGTGCGGTGTTTTCTGGGTGTGTGCTTTTTGCCATGAAAGTAATGTTTAGTTTGTGGTGATTTTTTTTTTTTTCCATTCCACTGTCTTATTCTTCCATAAGATTTATTGATTTTAAATGTGTTTGTAACTTGACTCTTCTTCCTCAGTCACACCCATGTTCTTTCTTCCTCTGAAGGACATTAATAAGCGTCTATCCCTGCCAGTGGATATCCGTTTGCCGGAGGGTTATCTGGAAAAATTTGCTATGAACAGTCCTCCGTTTGATAAACCCTTGAGTCGGAGACTACGGAGAGCTTCATTGGTAAGCCAGTTACTTCGAGAACACTTATAAAATTCAACTATTAGTGCAGATTTAACCCCTTTATTATTAGTTAATTTGTTCCTCAATTTTTATTTATTTATTTTCCTGCTTAAAGAACTGAAGTCATTTTTAAACTTGCTTTATTTCTTCATTAACGTGTTATTCAATTACGTTTTCGGTTTTAGTAACCTTATATCGTGACTCGTATCGGCAACTAATTGCAATTAAATATTATACTTATCAGCCTATTCGGTTTTTAGCCATGTTGAATTTAGTTCGTTCGGTCCACGGCAGGCGTCGCTTATCTGTGCGATCTTCACGAGACTTGTGCGAGACTTCGAAACGTGAAGTGTCAGCCAGGTGTCAGTGCTGCCATTTTGAAAACTGTTTTCCAAACGAAATGTTGCACAAAAATGAGTTTAAATGACGATTACTGCCTACTTTTTTCAAACTTTCCTGATTGCTATCAAAACAAACAAAATTGCTGGCTTGATTACATCAGCATTCGAAAGAGGGCGCGCGCGTTTTTTGACAATGTTGGCAGATGTTTGTCACTTTGATTTCCGCTGTACGTTTTACTTCCATCCTACGACGTCTAGCACAGGTCTCAACGAATCTTGTTTACGGCCATTGCTTTGACATATGGACTGATATTACAAAGCATATTTCAAACGCTCATAACTTGCTATAGCAGTGACAAAATAGCTGTCAGAAATGCATTCTGATATTTAATTAAATGAGAAATAGAATTTTGATAATAAAAAATTTGCCTTCAGGTCCCCTTTAAAGACTCCTGATTAACTCACCTGCACTGAATATCTTTTTTTTTTTTTTTTTTAAATCAACTGATATTAAGTAGTTCTTTTAAAGTTAAAATATTTGGCCATATATCCCTTTGTTTTTGCTTAAACAAATCGATAAATTAAATATTTAATTCTGTCGTGGCTTATGTTGATACCAAGCTACACCTAAATCTGCTGTATTTTATGTAGTTTTCACAGAATAGTTTTTTTTTTTTTTAATTCACATTGGGCTTTGAACATGAACTTTCAAAAAAACTTTGAACTACACTCCCCCCTCACACACACACAAGGTTTTACATTTTGTGAAAATGTAAGAAGTAGTGTTAGTAAGTCATTAGAGAAGGGTGTTCAGGCTAAAACGCTAAAGCAGTGGGTTAGATTTGGCCAGGTTTGGATATCGTACATCACCGTTTCAGAAATGTCCACAAGTACCAGCGACCAGTGGTTTTCTTCACCTACACAGATGGTCTGCGCCGGCTACTTGATCCCAGAAAAAAAAAAAAAAGCCTTTCAACGTTCAAGCAGTTTATATCGTCTCAGCTCCCTGTAATTTACTGCAAATCCAATTATTCCACCATGAAATCTTCGACTCGGGTCTAGCACGACCGGAAGCAATGCTATATTTGTTGATCGATTCTCGTGCTCTGATTGGCTGAGCCGGACCACATGACCATGCTGTAGCACAGTGTTTCGCAAAGTATGGTCCGCGGACCACTGGTGGTCCGCGAGAGACCTCAAGTGGTCCGCGAGGTGATCTACAAATGTAGTCAGCGTTTTCAAGATAAGCTAGCGTATGCTTTGTAACATTATTAGAAAGTTAAATTTATCCAATCTTGTTTTTAACGGCAATCAAACAGGCCTGTAATTTCATCATTATTATTATTTAAAAAGCGTTCTGCATCTGAATTTGCACCACATAAAACTTGTAGTGTGCACGTGCTCTTATTCCGCCTCTCGTCTCTAGGCAACAGTCACCTCACAAATCTCTGCCTCACAGGCAAACAGGCAGGCAGACCTGAAAACAAGCAAACGAAAATTCTGAACATATAATAGGCTAATCCTAACTAGCTCGTGTTCGTGGCGATTTTTTTAATTTACTGAAAGTGAAACAACAAGGATGGAGAAGTGGCTGACAGGTTCAGTTAAGAGGAAAAAACCTGACACTACCGACACAAGCATCAATAAGGAGAAAATGCATGGTCTGTGTGTGTGTGGCGGGGGTGGTGGTGACAGGTGGTCCCTGAAATTTTTTTGGGGACAAAGTGGTCCTTGGTCTGAAAAAGTTTGAGAAACACTGCCGTAGCAGACAGTAAAGACGCAGTTGGTGGTTGTTGCAGACGATTTCACTCGGTTTTCACAAAATGCCACCGAAGAAGAAACTAAAACCTTCTTCTGTGGGCCAAATAAATATAAAGTTTGTTTTATGCAGGTTTGTACATATAAATTGTAATTAATATTTTCATATCTAAGAATTGTTTTCATATCCAGAAGCTACCCGGAGTGCCCAAGTTCCTATAGTAATGTATGGTTCCTTAGCTAAATCTTCATACTTATAAAGTGCAAATAACTAATTGTGTGCAAATATTTATGCTGAAATTAAAACTATACAAAACACAATACCACACCAGGAGCACATAAAGTACATTACACATGCACCAAATAAGCTCACCATGTAGTTATGTTACAGAGCCAGGCAGCGTACTACAGAGGGGAACGGAGAAAGCCAAGCGCACACGTCTGGAAACATTTATGGTAAATGGTTGGTAATTTCTGAGCTGAGAATGCACCAGAAGGCATGTAAATTTTAAAATTTTCTGGAGGGCCATGCCCCCAGACCCCCTAGCATTAGCACTGAAGAAACCTTTATTCGTCACATGCACACTTCAAGCACAGTGAAATTCATCCTCTGTATTTAACCCATCTGAAGCAGTGAACACATGCACACACACCCAGAGCAGTGGGCAGCCCAAAGCACCCGGGGAGCCGTCAGGGGTCAGGTACCTTGCTCAAGGGCACCTCAGCCCAAGGCCGCCCCACATCAACCTAACTGCATGTCTTTGGATTGTGGGGGAAACCGGAGCACCCAGAGGAAACCCACGCAGGCACGGGGAGAACATGCAAACTCCACACAGAAAGGCCCTCACCGGCCGCTGGGTTCGAACCCAGAACCTTCTTGCTGTGAGGCGACCGTGCTAACCACTACACCACCGTGCCACCCTATGCCACTGCTGCACATTCCAGAGCTGCCTGCTACATTTTTTTTAGCTGGCTACTTCATATTTTCTGGAGAACCCTGCCATTTGATGAAGGAGTGAAGGCATGAAAATGAGTGTTGTGAAGAATCATGGGCACAAAATTGAGCAGTTGAAGATTGTTTTTGCTAATCATCTAGTCTTTTTCCAGTCTTCAGCTGGCCAGTTTTGGTAATTCTGTGCCCATGATGGCCTCAGATTCTTGTTCTTGGCTGAACAGAGTGGAACCTGGTGTGGTCTTCTCCTGTAGTACTGAAAGTGCTTATCCCCTGCCCAAACAAAGTTTGGTGGCGGATATAGAAACAGATTCTGTCCGTCCGGTCACGTTTTCGTTTCCGGGCCAGATCTTTAAAACTACTAAAGATCTCATGAAACTTTGTATACATATCAAACAACATGTGAACTGGTGCCTTTTACTATTTTTGGATTTTTGAAAAAAAAAAAATTTAATTTTTACATCGAAAATAGATTTTGACTTAGTTTCTAAGAGCAATGTTCTTTTCCGGAGCATATAACCAAAACTATTCATGATACAGATTTGAAACTTGATATACATGTTAACAATGTGATGTAGATGTGCCTTTTCATACTAAGGAATTTGAGAAATGTAAGTTTTTTTATGTTTCCGTGGAAACAATTTCAGATTTAGTCTCTCAGGTTAGTCTTAGGGGTAGGTTTTGTTTCCGGA
This sequence comes from Neoarius graeffei, assembly GCF_027579695.1. NCBI lineage: Eukaryota > Metazoa > Chordata > Actinopteri > Siluriformes > Ariidae > Neoarius > Neoarius graeffei. The sequence continues at coordinate 31,805,170 of NC_083578.1, forward strand.
GCAGAACCTGAAAACTATGAGTGGTATGGTCTTGAAAGTTCAAGTCAAGTCAACTTTATTGTCAGATATTCTATACATGCTCGACATGCAGCACAGATGAAATATCAGTCCTCTCTGACCCACGGTGCAAACTGGCAATGCAATAAATAAAAATAGAATAATTGAAAAAACAAACAAACAATATAAACAGTATAAACACACTCTAGATAGGAACTAGACAGACTGAACACTCACAATATAAACAGAATAAATAAACAGTATAAACACTAGATAAGAACAAGACAGACTAAACACTCAGACAATATAAACAGTATAAAACACTCTAGATATGAACTAGACTAAACACTCAAACAATATAAACAGTATAAACACTAGATAACAACAAGACAGACTAAACACTCAGACAATATAAACAGTATAAACACTCTAGATATTAACTAGACTAAACGCTCATACATACACACACACACACCCACACACACACAAATTGGTACAAATAACCAAACAGTCAAGGGCACTTGAGGTATAGCAGGTAAACATGAAATAAGCAGAATAAACAAACTAGCAGCTGTTAAGGTGAGGTAGTGCGGAATCGTGCAAATGGGCGAGGTAAAGTGAGATGTGCGGTCCCTGAGTTCAGTGTGTTAATGAACGATGAGGTGTGTGTGTGTGTGTGTTGGGGGGGGGACTGTGAGGATGACATGTCAGATGCTGAAGGGGTGTGTGCGAGCAGAATCTGTGGCAGGGGGCAGAGGAGGGGCAGAACAGGGAGGGAGTTGAGCCTCCTGACCGCCTGGTGAAAGAAACTGTTCTTGAGCCTGCTGGTGGTGTGTGTGTGTGTGTGTGTGTGTTGATTAAATAATGTATTTGTGCCTTTTGAAACTAAGAAATGTGAGAAATTTAAATTTTTAGCTCACCTGGACCAAGGGTCCGGTAGGGTTATGCCATGGGCTGCTGAGGTCAGTGTAAAGAGGTAGGGTTGGTTTCCTGCAGCAGAACTTGAAAAATGTGACAAATAATATCTTGAAACTTGGTATATACTGTAGTTGGTATACAGGGCGGGGGATATAGATGATTGTCTTCTTGTTTCAGTTACCATAGACCAGTCATGGCCTGTGGCCATAAAAACTAATAGGGCAAACACTGGCTCCAGCCCTGAATTGCTAGCCACGCCCACTTTTTATATTGTTATTTTAATAATATTAAGTAAGTATAATCATTACTACCACAAGCTGGCCTAGTGGTTAGCGTGTCCGCCTCTCGACCGGGAGATCGCGAGTTCTACTCGCAGTCAGGTCATACCAAAGACCATCATAAAAATGGTACCTACTACTGTCTGGCAAGGCACGCTGCAATACAAGTGCGAGTGGGGAGTCAAACTCTCATGGTTACCAGAGGACTAGCCCCCCACTGTAACCCTAGCTGTCTCGGCAAGAGGCCGAGGGTTATTGAAATGGAGATCGGGGCCACACTGATGCGCCTTAAAGAGTTGGTTAGTACTGGGACAGTAGACTGCCTGGGAAGATCAGATTCTGGCGTGACGAGGACTTTGACTTTTTGATAATCGTTACTTTATCATACTTTTATAGACAGTACAGACAGTATAGTAGACAGTACTGTCTACAGAATAGACAGTACAGACCTTTTAAAGATGCTAGCCAGCAGCCCACATAACACCACAGTAGTCAACACATTAGTTTGGTCGGTTTCAAATACGCCACAGAATCGTATCTAGTCTATGAGCTTTGACAGAACGTGCTGGTTTTCGACCACTTCCTTATTGTGATTCCACATACTCGCATGGTAGCACTCGTCAAGCTGTGCTGCTGTATTAGCTTTACCATCATTGTCTGACAGGAGTAGAACTCGGCAGAGGTGGACAAAGTACCCAACTTCATTACTTAAGTCAAAGTACAGACCCCACTGGTCAAATGTTACTCTGATGCAAGTGAAAGTTGTACAGTCAAATTTTTACTTAAGTTAAAATACTGAAGTACTTGCTTTTAAAAAAAATACTTAAGTATTAAAAGTATATTTTCTGTCAATGCATTGTTGTATTATTGCCACAATGCTTACAAAACCTAATGCCGTTACCAAAGACAGAAATGTGAATTCACAAAACGAACGCATGCTGTGCATCATGGTGGTTTAATATTAAGCTAGCTAGTCAGTGATGCTAGTCAGTGACTCTTTTCAAACTCAATCATATTGGGTAGCTAATGCTACTAGAAAAGAAAGCTTTCTACATTGTTTATTTGGCAAGATTATGCTAAAACATATTTCTGAAAGGACTTCAGACAAGTTAATGTTATTCATGTTAGCGTAACTCTGTTTTTACATGCTAAGTAACAGTGTCCAAGTTAACTAGCTATGTGTAAATGTTAGCCGTGGACAAGGCGATGGCAACTTGGTGGGCAAATTCATAGAAAGTCATTTGACGACCCAGACTGCACAGCTATTACAATGTTATCGCTAGCTCTAAAAGCACAGACAACTTCACTGCAAGCTTTCTCTTGGAATAAAACCTTTATATAACTCAATATGCTTCCACAGGTTGCATGGCGAGTTTTTGTAGGCTGTGATGTGGTTCGTTTTCGGCAAACAATTAAAACAAAACGAATCTTTAATCCTTTCAGAAAACTGAAACATGGGTTGTAGCTATAGCCGTGCGTGCGTGCATTCTCCAGAACAACTGCTTCCTTCCATTCTGCCATCAACTGATCATGTTCAAGTAACGCTGCTGAGAAATCAAGGATCTTGATTTTATACAGTTTGTGGACATGACGTGACCCTAGTGATTACTGATAGGCTGTCTCATACCCCTTTTCCACCAAATCAGTTCCAGGGCTGGTTCGGCGCCAGTACTGGTGCTGGTTCACAACTCGTTCAACTTGCGAGCCAGCTGAGAACCAGTTTGCTTTTCCATAGCTCGTGGTGCTAAGGGGAGCCACGTCATTACGTCGCTGCGTTTGCATAAACCTTGTCACGAATATCGAAGCAACAACAACACGGAGAAGAAGCAGCAACAACAACAACAATAATGGATGACTTCGTGTTTGTACAGCTGCTGCTTCTCGGCGCTTAAAAATGGCGACCTTTCGCGGTCTTGCGATTGTTGTTGGTCTTAACAACAACCCCCCTCCCCCCCGCTGACGTAAGCGGTTCTTTCCTCTGGCCCAGCAAAGAGCTGGTGCTAGCCTGGAACCGGTTTTTCTGGCCCCAGAGCCAGTTCTTTGTCAGTGGAAACAGAAAACCCGGTTCCAGACTAAACACTGGCCCCGAACCAGCCCTGGAACTGCTTTGGTGGAAAAGGGGCAACAGTGTCACCTGCGAAAAAAACCAATCACGTTTTAGAAAAGAAAAAAACATCCACTTTCAAAACCGCTTCATAGTAACGAGGACCTTGACAGAAATGTAGTGGAGTGAAAAGTATGATATTTGTTTTTCAAATGTAGTAAAGTCATAAATTTCCAAAAAAAAATTATACTCAAGTAAAGTACAGATACTCAAAAAGTATACTTGAGTACAGTACTCAAGTCAATGTACTTTGTTACTGTCCACCTCTGGAACCCAGTGTGGTATTGTGCTGTTCTAGCTCATCCACCTCAAGGTTTGATGTGCCTTCTGAGATGATTATTTGAGTCTTTTGAGGGGGTGTGGTTTTTTTTTTAGCTTTTCTGTCAGTTCGAACCAGTCTGGTCATTCTCCTCTGACTTCTCTTATCAACAAGGTGTTTCCACCCACAGAACTGTTGCTCACACTTTTTTTTTTTTTCCTTTCCTACCATTCTGTGCAAACTCTGGAGACTGTTTGAAAACCACAGGAAATCAGCAGTTCCTGAAATACTCAAACCAGCTCATCTTGTACCAACAACCATACTATGGTTAAAGTCACGGAGATCAGACATTTTTCACCATTCTGATGGGGAATATTAACTGAAGGTTTTATCTTGTATCTGCTTGATTTCATGAATTGTGCTGCCGTCAAATGATTGGTTGATTTGGATACCTTCATGAATGAGCAGGCGTTCTTGTTAAACTGAGCAGTGAGTGTATATTAGGTGTGTTACTGTCTCTATCTGTTTCACATTCCACATGTCTCCTGTAATCGATTTTTTTTTTCCCTCATAGAACTTGTGCAATGTGTCTGAGAGAAATATATCATGTAGATATGATGATGTCTAATACACTGCATATATTATGTTGGTCAGAGGAGACACTGACGATACATGGAATAGAGGGAACATATTTACCTTCTTACATAAACTCGTATAGCTAAAAAAACCCCCAAAACTCTGTATTGGAACAGTAGATGCACACAGTGTGCCCTTAGGTTCGTATTAGCCTAGTTTCTGTCCTGTATGTCAGCAAAGTGTTTTTCTACCCAGCAGGCATAAGAGAAAGAAGAGAAAAGTGTTGGATATGGGGGTGGACATGCAGGGCCAGAGATTTTAAGAAGCCTTTTGTTATGTTTTTAATATATGTACACATTAGTGATGATATTAGTTATTTTATGGCTTTGACCTTTGAGTCTAGTAAGCGTGTAACTGCAATACACACAAGATATAAAGCAAAAAAAAAAAACAGAATAAAAGGAAACATAGTAGATAATAGGCATGTAACAATATGCAGCGTGGTGATGAATCGTGATACAGATTTATGATGATTCGAATTGATTAAATATTCACAATTATCAGGACGCATAATCTGTTGGGTTTTTTTTTCCCTGAGCTGTAATTACATTGTAAAATAGTAAGAATGCATGTGAGTTCACTCTAGGCGGAAGTAACACAGCACTAATGCTGTGAAAATACACTAAAAGACCAAATGTAAAACGGGAAAGAGCTTTCGTGCGATTGACTGTGCTAACAGGTTTAACAAGAAATCCGAAGTCTCTTTTTACAGACTGCTGAACGCTAAAGAGAAGAGAAGAAAACGGCAGTAGTAAAAGTTTATTAAAAAAAAGGTCTATTTGTTATTCGCTGTTTATTTTTAATAAAAGGAATATTTTAGTTAATAGGCTATCGCATTTTATTTCAACCTTTACAAATGTGGGTAAATACTAGTACATCTCAAAAAATTAGAATATTGTGAAAAAGTTCAATATTTTCCATCAGTTATTTAAGAAAGTGAAAATGTTATATATTATAGACTCATTACACATAAACTAAAATGTTTCAAGCATTTTTCTATTTTAATCAGTATGGCATACAGTACAAAAACATAAAAAAACCCATCTCAAAATATTAGAAAATTTCATTTCGAGTTTGAGTAAAACAGTATGAACACAGTGTATCTCTCGGTCTAGTTCAGTACACACAACCACAATCATGGGGAAGACTGCTGACTTGACTGTTGTCCAGAAGATGATCACTGATGCCCTCCACAAGGAGGGTAAGCCTGAAAAGGGTGGCTGGAAAAGGTGCACAAGCAACAGGGATGGCCGCAGTCTTGAGAGGATTGTCAAGAAAAGTTGATTCAAGAACTTGGGAGAGCTTCACAAGGAGTGGACTGGGGCTGGTGTCAGTGTATCAAGACCCATCACGAACAGACATCTTCAAGAAAGGGGATACAACTTTCACATTCCTAATATCAAGCTACTCTTGAGCCAGAGACAATGTCAGAAGTGTCTTATCTGGGCTAAGGAGAGAAATGGACTGTTGCTCAGTGGTCCAAAATCCTCTTTTCAGATGAAAGTACATTTTGCATTTAATTTGGAAATCACGGTTCTAGAGTCTGGAGGAAGAGTGGAGAGGCACAGAATCCAAGGTGTTTGAAGCCCAGTGTGAAGTTTCCACAGTCTGTGATGATTTGGGGTGCCATGTCATCTGCTGGTGTTGGTCCACTGTATTTTATCAAGTCCAGAGTCAACACAGCCATCTACCAGGAGATTTTAGAGCACTTCATGCTTCCATCTGCTGACAAGCTTTTTGGAGATGCTGATTTCCTTTTCCAGCAGGACTTAGTACCTACCCACAGTGCCAAAACTACTACCAAATGGTTTGCTGACCATGATATTACTGTGTTTGATTGGCCAGCCAACTTGCCTGACCTGAACCCCATAGAGAATCTATGGGATATTGTCAAGAGGAAGATGAGAAACACCCGATCCAAAAATACAGATACGCTGAAGGCCACTATCAAAGCAACCTGGGCTTCAATAACACCTCAGCAGTGCCACAGACTAATCACCTCCATGTAAGGTATTAGGCAGAGACCCGTCCACCCGTAAATTTGACGGGCAATTGCCGATTTCAACGGGCAAGTATACACACAGACGGATACTGAAACGGACGATAATGCCGAAAATTTTCGCACATGAATACTCCCACATGTCATCCGATAAATCCAGTTATGTTCCGCCCACACACGGACTGGCCATCGGGAGTAGCGGGAGTTTTCCCGGTGGGCTGGTGGTTCAGCGTGGGCCGGCGGAGAAAAAAAAAAAAAAACAGTTGCGCGCTGGCCTTTAATATGATAAGCAATGTTAACAGTTTCTTTAACAAACTGTTAACATTGCTTATTACAGTTGCGCGCTGGCCTTTAATATGATAAGCAATGTTAACAGTTTGTTAAAGAAACTGTTAACATTGCTTATCATATTAAAGGCCAGCGCGCAACTGTTTTTTTTTTTTTTTTTTTTTCTCCGCTGGCCCACGCTGAACCACCGGCCCACTGGGAAAACTCCCGCTACTCCCGATGGCCAGTCCGTGTGTGGTTCCGCCATCATTTACAAATCGTAAGAAACACAGTTTAATACGAAAAATACTGAAAACTTGAAATGAAAAATCAGAATATTTCATTGTTTCCGCCATTTTGGCCCGCACTGAATCTTGTAACATGCGGACTGAATAAATCGCGAATTCTGATTGGTCGAAAATTGCCAAACACCCTGCGTTGTAGTTTCCTCTTTCTTGGCGGGAGAACCGCATTTTTTTTTGCTGACTCACTCTTCTGGATCAAGATGAATCCCAACAAACGCCCCAAATTGAATGTGACAAAAACTGATTCGTTTTTCCACAAAAAGACAGAAAAGGTATGTGTGATACATTGATTAACAAGGGGGTTTCATTGGGGTATGGTAAAATAGAATACTGTTGGTTTTTTTTTTTATTAAATACTGTAACTAGATCAAAAGATTATATACAATTCATTGTTGTTTATTTTCTTTTCACTTTTGTTACCAAATCAAACACCATACATACATCTGATACATTCAGGAGTGAAACTGAAAAAAATACAAAGTAAAAATATGCAATATTTCTGATCAAAAATTACACGCCATTTCACCCTGAAAATGTCCTAGAATGCAGGAAATGAAGTCTAAATTTCAAAAATTTTCTGGGGGGGCATGCCCCCAGACCCCCCTAGAGGGACTTCGCGCCTGCGGCGCTCGTCTTCGCACCTGCGGCGCTTATCAGGATTATATAAAATATTATTTTTGACTGGTAAATTTCTTTTTCTGCCTAATACCCTACCTCCATGCCACACCGCACTGATACAGTAATTCATGGTAAAGGAGCCCCAACCAAGTATTGAGTGTATAAATGAATATACTTTTCAGAAGTTGGACATTTCTGTATTGTAAATCCTTTTTTTGATTGATCTTAGGGAATATTCTAATAATTTGAGATACTGGATTTCTGATTTTCATGAGCTATAAGCCATAATCATCAAAATTAAAACAAAAAAGGCTTTAAATATTTCACTTTACATGTAATCAGGGCTCTACAGTGCGCACATTTCACTCGTATTTGCGAGTGAATTTTTCGGCATGCGAACGACGAAAAAAACCGCGCATTCGTGCGAGGGCTTCTTGTGGCCGACAATTTAGGAAAGCACTGAGCACAGACGCGACGAGTTTAACATTCTAAAATGTATCAAACGTTAAACTGCAAAGTATGTAAATCCAGCACTGGATAGCCTACCTAATATAGTGTAACGAGTAACGGCCTGTATTGTTGGAAGTGTGTGTGTTCAGTGTTGTGTGCATGCGCGTGTGTGTGTGTTCTGCCTGCGCCTTGCTCCCTGTCTGTAGTTGCGTGCATTGCCCCTGTCTTGCACTGCGGTGGTTCCCACGGTAGCTGGGGGGGGTAAGAGTGAAAAAGTTACATTTTTTTTGCCGTTCTGCCATGCTAGTGCGTTTTACCGGGACATGAGATTTCAGCATTTTTATTCTTCTCGGTCTGTAGCTTGAATAAGTTTAGGCTACTGAATAACACTTTCAGTTAAAGTTGAGTCTGGTGCTTTTGTGCTGACGCTACAATAGCCTACTATCACAATAAATATCCCCCGTAACATTTCCCGTTTTCTACTCATCTTTCTGTGATTGCCCCTCTTTCCCACGGTTGTATGTTGTGGGTGTGGCATTAGGTGGGAAAAATGCTTTTTAGGGATTCATCAGATCATTCAACTGAGAGATAACTGAGAACTGGTTCGGACCGAGCTGAGAAATATATTCACTATGCAGAGAATAACGGCGTTTTTTAAAAGCAATGATGGTGGAAACAAGAATAAAAGAACGGATGAGGAAGAAAGTGTAGTGAAGAAAGCTAGAACGACGGGAGAAGGTGCGGGAAAATTATATAATGAGATGGAAAGCACACACCCCAGCGCAAACATTTAGATGGGAACATACAACACAGCAGAAAAACAAATAATATACAGTATATACAAATGGTGCATGTCACAACACAGCAGAAAAACAAAGAATATATATACAGCTGGGCGTGTTGAGTTGCAGATGTTAATTGCACATTAGTTATAGAAACTCAGTTCAGCTACAAAACTCAGGATATTGCACTGTATTTGGTATTGCATTGTATTGGGTATGGATGTAAAAGTGTAGAAATATAAAATATACAAAAGCTATAAAAACTAAAAAGTTGCTCTGTGAGGTTGCACTGTAATAAGTATTGCACTGTATCAGGTAAGTGTGAGAATATTGTCCTTTTAGGTCCTTGTTGGTGCATTGTTGCACCTGCCAGAAGTGGCATCAGCCAGTGCATGTAATTAGCCTTTTTCACATTACGTCACTTGCAGAAGAACCTCACATCCGTTTTCAGCCTTTTGAATGGAAGAAGAGGTGGCATGCTAATCTGCTGGCTAACAAGTAGCAACCATAGAAAGTCAGTAAACTTCCTTTCCAAAACAAGGCAGATAGGTGACTGGAATGGTCGCTAACAAAACATAATGATAAACAACAATGCGCAATATTATTATCAATCTTATCTGTGAATGACAGTTTTGTTAGCATATGTTGCCGCCATATACCTCTTCTTCCATTCAAAAGGCTGAAAACGGATATGAGTTCCCCTGCAAGTGACGTAATGTGAAAAAGGCTAATTGTTCAAGGTGGTTATGGCCTGTGGGAAAAAACTGTTTTTGAGTCTGTTGGTCCTTGCTTTGATGCACCTGTAACGCCTGCCTGAAGGCAGCAAGTCAAAGAATTCAGAGCCAGGGTGGGAGCTGTCCTTGATGATGTTGTTAGCTCTGCTGAGCTCTGCTCTCTGTTTAGCTACTGTTTGTTCATTCATTCAGTTGTTTGTTATTCATTTGTTTGTTCATTCATTCATTCTCAAGTGAATTTTGCATTTTATGTGTTGGTTGGTGTGTTTGCGCTGCAATAAACCTTTTAAAATGAAAACCTACTTGTGCTTGTGCCCCCATTTTTTTTCCCTGTGCTCCTAAAATTTTTTACTTAGGAGCACGTGTGCTCCTGAAAAAAAAGTTGGTGTAGAGCCCAGCATGTAATGAATATAGAATATATGAAAGTTTACCTTTTTGAATTAAATTATGAAAAAAAGTAACTTTTTCATGGTATTCTAATTTTTTGAGATGCAGTAGTAATTGCTGATTATTAAGAAAAATAAAAGGTTTTTTGTGTGTTTTTCTTTTTAATTTAAGAAAATGATAGGAAAATAAATGCTGCTTTTTGTTAATTTTTTTTCTTTTCTTTTTTTTTTTTTAAGAGCTCTTGGGAAAATCATATCGTGAACCCAGTATTGTGAATTGAATCGAATTGTGAATTGGGTAAATCATTACATGCCTCGTAGATAATCAAGCCTCAATGCCAGGCATTGCCCGAATGCCCGATTTGCCAAACCAAGATGCTCAGGCAGAAATATTTTAGTGAGTTGTGCCCGTTCGGGCACACCTATGGTCAGCTTCTTTAAGCCCAAAAATAATTTTCGAGCGAGTACATTACAAAAAAAAACCAAGATGTATTAACCAGGATCCTCGCCTCCCCTGTGATTGCCATTTTGTTTTGTTTTTCTTCCCGAATTGTAACAGCGATTCTGATTGGCTCGCTTCAGGCACACGTGCACATTTGTGCTTTTCATCACGAGTGGTTGCTGGTGCCCTCTAAGGTTTCCCGGGTTGACTTCAGGACATTCACACATATATATATATATATATATATATATATATATATATATATATATATATATATATATATATATATATTATATATATATAAAAGCTAGCAGTAAGTACATTCAGTGAATGGAAGGATGTGCTTTTGTGTCTCAAATAGTAAACGACGCTATAAAGGCTGTTTAATTTCCTCCTAAATGCAGTGGGAAACTTGATAAGACAGTACTGCAGTACAGACTCCTGTTTTATAATGTTTAAAGTATTGCTAGTCATTATTCTAGGCAAAACAAAGTGTGTTTTGTGTCCTAAACTCTATATAAAAAGATGTATTGCGTACTAGTACCGTACGTAAGTCTTACACTACTGTTCAAAAGTTTGGGGTCACTTTGAAATTTCCTTATTTTTGAAAGAAAAGCACTGTTCTTTTCAATGAAGATCACTTTAAACTAATCAGAAATACACTCTATACATTGCTAATGTGGTAAATGACTATTCTAGCTGCAAATGTCTGGGTTTTGGTGCAATATCTCCATAGGTGTATAGAGGCCCATTTCCAGCAACTCTCACTCCAGTGTTCTAATGGTACAATGTGTTTGCTCATTGCCTCAGAAGGCTAATGGATGATTAGAAAACCCTTGTACAATCATGTTAGCACAGCTGAAAACAGTTGAGCTCTTTAGAGAAGCTATAAAACTGACCTTCCTTTGAGCAGATTGAGTTTCTGGAGCATCACATTTGTGGGGTCGATTAAATGCTCAAAATGGCCAGAAAAATGTCTTGACTATATTTTCTATTCATTTTACAACTTATGGTGGTAAATAAAAGTGTGACTTTTCATGGAAAACACAAAATTGTCTGGGTGACCCCAAACTTTTGAACGGTAGTGTATGTATATATATATGATATTGATTTATGTTTCATGTTTTCAGGGCTTGTCTTGTTCTTCTGTTGCAGAAATAAATGTTGTTTTTAAAAATAAATGTTGTTTTGTAAAAAACATGTATTTTTGTCTAAATAACTCAATTATACCCCTAGAAAACACATCAGTATTGACTTGAACCGTATATTTGAAAACTCGCCAAAATACCGCAAAATTTTAAGGGAAAAGGAAACTCAAGGGGTGCAAACAATTTTTGAGGCCATTTGCCCTGCAGGGCAGAAGGTGTCAACAGTGAACGTTGAGGCCTGATAATGGTTATTATAATCACAATAGTTTCTTGAAAATCTTGACTCTTCGGTTCCTCTTATATAGCTGTATTACATATAACAGACAGACAATGCAACTATGAAGCACGACTGCTAAATTCTTACTGTTTATTTCTCTCACAGTCTGAAATTGGCTTCGGGAAACTGGAGACGTACATCAAATTGGACAAACTCGGAGAAGTAAGTTCATAATCATTTATCACCTCACAGCATTGCCCCAAATTTAAGCATTTGTTTAAGCATTGGAGTTTGTGAAAAACAAAGGCAACGAATTGAAAGGAACTTTGACTGTAACGGTAAATTTTAAAATGTCAAGCACAGCACTCCATCTTTATACATTACATGTAAACTGACACGTGTTTCAATGGTGGTGGAAAAATGAAACATAAATGGAAAGCTCTTCAGAAAACACGACACAACTATTTATTTTTATTGACGGCAATACAATGGTCGAAAGTTCACGTACACTAATCATGGATATGGCAATATTGGGCTTTCAATGATTTCTTTGTTCTTGTTCTGGGGTAGAATGATCGTACGACATGCATCTTTACAAGAAAAAAAAAAAGCAAGTTTTAATTTATTTTGGGTTTTCTGAAATCAACACAGTCAAAAGTATGCATACAGGGTCAAAAATATGCATACAGCCAACTTGCTATGGTGAAGAAGAAGCCAAGCCTTTGTCACACGTACACTCAAGTACAGACTTAAGCACACAGTGAAATTCCTCCTCTGCATTTAATCCATCTGACGCAGTGAACACACACATGCGCGCACACGTACCCAGAGCAATGGGCAGCTATGCTACAGCGCCTGGGTAGCAGTTGGGTGTTAGATACTTTGCACAAGGGCACTTCAGCCCAACCTCAGGCCATGGCTGCTCCATGTTAACCTAACTGCATGCCTTTGAACTGTGGCGAGAAACTGGAGCACCCAGAGGAAACCAACGCAGACACAGGAAGAACATGCAAACTCCACACAGAAAAGCCCCCCCCCGGTCGGCCATTGTGCTCGAACCCAGAACCTTTTTCCTGTGAGGCAACAGTGCTAACCACTACACCCCCATGCCGTCTTTTAGCAAGTTTCACCTTGACCAAATGATTTTGGTAGCCATCAGCAAGCTTCTAGCAGAATTGTGGTTGGATATTTGATTACTTCTCTTGGCAGAACTAGTTTCCTGGCATGGACTTAACTTTTAAGCACAGTCCACGTATTGAGATCAGGGATTTTGGAAAGCAATTCCAAAAGCTTAATCTTTGCCTGCTTTATGCATTCCATAACCAGCTTTGATGTGTTTGGAGTCATTGTCCCGTTGGAACACCCAATTGTGTCCAAGTTTCTGATTGAGGTTATTCTGAAGAATTCTAAGGTTAGCCCTCTTCTTTCATTATTCCATCCACTTTGTTTAACCATGCTTAACAGTTGTTAGTGTTCCTTGGGGTTGAATGCCTCACCTTTATTCCTCCAAACATACCTCTGGTCATTGTGGACAAAAAAACTCAATCGTTGTTGTTGATGTTGTTGTTATTATTATATCCCCGCTTCGAAGGAGGGAGGTATACTGGTTTACCTCTGTCCATCTGTCCAAAACACCCTTTTTCTCAGCAACCCCAAATCATAACCACTTGGTACCAAACTTCATCTTGGGGTTCTATACCGTTTTCAGGTCTGTCGCACATCAACTTCTTGTTTACCGACTGAATGTATTTACAAAACATATAGTATGGATTTACAAAATTTTCGTAACACTTTTCTCAGCAACTACAAATCAGAACTGCTTGATATTTGGTACGGAGCTTCAGCTTGGGGGTTCTATACCGTTTTCAGGTCTGTCGCACATCAACTTCCTGTTTAGCGACTGAATGTATTTATGAAACATATGGGGTGGATTTTGATGCTATTTCAAAATGACAGTTTACCAGGATGCTATTTGAAGTCCCTGGGGAGAACACCACTCTTTACTTACTTGTTTCATGGTTAATTATTTGTTGAAGTCAACATTCATAATAAGTGTCCTATTCCTTCGATTGCTTGCATTCTGATACATGTGAGAGCGGGGGTACACATACGTGAGCAGTAGCTCACAGTTGATCTTGTTTTATCTGACCATAAAACTTTCCTCCAGAAGGCTTTTTCTTTGTTCATGTGATCAGCTGAAAACTTTAGTTGAACTGTGTGGCAAGAAAAAAAGACATTTTTGAAAGTTTCAGCACCTCTGAATTAATAATCTAAGTGAGTGTATGTAAGTTTTTGGCCCTGTATGTATAATTTTGACCCAGTGTTGATTTCAGAAAACCCAAAGAAAATTAAAACTTGTGCACCAAATTCTAGTGTTTTTTTTTAATTAAAGATGTATGCTGTATAATGATTCTGCCACAGAAAAAGAACAGTTCAAAGAAATTACTGAAAGCCCAAATATGGCCATGACATTCATATCCAAGATGACATTCATGTCACTGTATGTAAACTTCTGACCATAACTGTGTGTGTGTATACGTGTGTGTGTCTGTGTGTGTGTATATATGTGTGTGTGTGTGTGTGTGTGTGTGTGTGTGTGTGTGTGTGTGTGTGTGTGTATATATATATATATATATATATATATATATATATATATATACAGACACACACCGTGGTGCTTGAAAGTTTGTGAACCCTTTAGAATTTTCTATATTTCTGCATAAGTATGACCTAAAACATCATCAGATTTTCACACGAGTCCTAAAAGTAGATAAAGAGAACCCAGTTAAACAAATGAGACAAAAATATTATACTCAGTCATTTATTTATTGAGGAAAATGATCCAATATTGCATATCTGTGAGTGGCAAAAGTATGTGAACCTCTAGGATTAGCAGTTAATTTGAAGGTGAAATTAGAGTCAGGTGTTTTCAATCAATGGGATGACAGTCAGGTGTGAGTGGGCACCCTGTTTTATTTAAAGAACAGGGATCTATCAAAGTCTGATCTTCACAACACATGTTTGTGGAAGTGTATCATGGCACGAACAAAGGAGATTTCTGAGGACCTCAGAAAAAGCATTGTTGATGCTCATCAGGCTGGAAAAGGATACAAAACCATCTCTAAAGAGTTTGGACTCTACCAATCCACAGTCAGACAGATTGTGTACAAATGGAGGAAATTCAAGACCATTGTTACCCTCCCTAGGAGTGGTCGACCAACAAAGATCACTCCAAGAGCAAGGTGTGTAATAGTCAGCGAGGTCACAAAGGACCCCAGGGTAACTTCTAAGCAACTGAAGGCCTCTCTCACATTGGCTAATGTTCATGAGTCCATCATCAGGAGAACACTGAACAACAATGGTGTGCATGCCAGGGTTGCAAGGAGAAAGCCACTACTCTCCAAAAAGAACATTGCTGCTCTTCTGCAGTTTGCTAAAGATCACGTGGACAAGCCAGAAGGCTATTGGAAAAATGTTTTGTGCACAGATGAGACCAAAATAGAACTTTTTGGTTTAAATGAGAAGCGTTATGTTTGGAGAAAGGAAAATACTGCATTCCAGCATAAGACCCTTATCCCATCTGTGAAACATGGTGGTGGTAGTACCATGGTTGGGGCCTGTTTTGCTGCATCTGGGCCAGGACGGCTTGCCATCATTGATGGAACAATGAATTCTGAATTACACCAGCAAATTCTAAAGGAAAATGTCAGGACATCTGTCCATGAACTGAATCTCAAGAGAAGGTGGGTCATGCAGCAAGACAACGACCCTAAGCACAGAAGTCGTTCTACCAAAGAATGGTTAAAGAAGAATAAAGTTAATGTTTTGGAATGGCCAAGTCAAAGTCCTGACCTTAATCCAATCCAAATGTTGTGGAAGGACCTGAACTGAGCAGTTCATGTGACGAAACCCACCAACATCCCAGAGTTGAAGCTGTTCTGTATGGAGGAATGGGCTAAAATTCCTCCAAGCCAGTGTGCAGGACTGATCAACAGTTACCAGAAACGTTGAGTTGCAGTTATTGCTGCACAAGGGGGTCACACCAGATACTGAAAGCAAAGGTTCACATACTTTTGCCACTCACAGATATGTAATATTGGATCATTTTCCTCAATAAATAAATGACCAAGTATAATATTTTTGTGTTATTTGTTTAACTGGGTTCTCTTTATCTACTTTTAGGACTCGTGTGAAAATCTGATGATGTTTTAGGTCATATTTATGCAGAAATATAGAAAATTATAAAGGGTTCACAAACTTTCAAGCACCACTGTGTGTGTGTGTGTGTGTGTGTGTATATATATATATTTGTGTGCATGTATATATGTGTGTGTGTGTGTATATATATATATATATATATATATATATATATATATATATATATATATATATATATATATATATGCACGCACGCACGTGTGTGTGTGTATATGTATTTATTTATTTATTTATTTATTTATATACTGTGTGTTGTTCAGTCCAACACATGCTGTGTTTTGGATTGACCGACACAGTAAAATGGGAAAGTCCAAGGAGCTCAGTGCAATGTTTATCCAAATTAAACGCACCGTAGACCAAATAGGAGTCCATAAATATTTTCAAACATGCAGTCACAGGAAGTGATGGTTTCCAGGTTCAGGATGTATTCTTGATGTATTCTGTCCCTTCCTCCTCACAGGGAACCTACGCAACAGTGTATAAGGGACGCAGTAAGCTGACGGATAATCTGGTGGCTCTGAAGGAGATTCGGCTGGAGCATGAAGAGGGTGCACCATGCACTGCTATTCGTGAAGGTAATACAGCAGCATGCTCACAACATTCACCCTCATACAAACCTTTATACTGATTAACAGGCATGTAACCTTTAGCGTGCGATGATAATTCGTGATGCATATTTATGCTAATTTGAATTAATGAAATAAATGAATCATCATCATCAGGCTGGGTAATCTCTTAGCTTTTTCAAGCTGTAATTGCGTTGTAATAAAGTACAATAGAAGGAATGCATGTGACCTCAGCCTAGGCACAGTAACACAGCTCTAATGCCATGAACACGCGCGCATACCAAAAAACATATCTAAAATGGGAAAGTGCTGTTGTGTGATTTGACTGTACAAATAGATTTACTATTTGTGACTGCTGAAAGCTCAATACAAGAGAAGTAAATGGTGGTAGAAGTGTTTATATAAGGAAAGGCCTATTTGTTATTAATGTTTTAATTTTTAATTAAAAATATTTTAGTTAATAGGCTAGTATATTTTACTCCAACCTTTATAAATGTGGGTAAATAGTTATTTTTGGTTATTAAGAAAATGGGGGGGATAATGTGTATATCTCCACATTCACTGGATATGAGCAATTATGCGCTCTGATTGAAAAAGCCTAGAGAAAAACAAAATGGCAGAGCGTGTAGCTGAACCAACCAAGGACGAAATAAAAACTCTACCAGAAAACAAAACCCCAAAAAATACAAATAAAAAGCAACAAAATATGGAATGAAAGTATTTGACGGTAAGAATGTATAATTTTTTTTTTCAAGAATTATTATAATAGCATTTTTCACAAATTGCTACTGTCATTTCGCCAGTTTGTTGACATTCTAAGTCGAAATGATTTTGTCGGACGTTTTGTATAAAGTTTTTATTTATCGAATTTGCAAAAAATAAAAATGCTCAGTTTCTCAGAATCCAGTGAATGCAGATAAGTTTGTGTGTGTGTGCGTGTGTACGTATATAATATATCTCAGGGCCACCCACCAAATGCGGGTAAAATTTGGCTTTGGCAGGTAATAACTTTAGTCCCACTAGCCACTTTGGCGGGTGATTTATTCTGTGGTATGACAATATATTTTAATTGTAGTTTTCTCTGAAGGCATTTGATAAACGCATTGCAATGTAATATTACGCGCCTACAACTCCCATGAGCACCTGCATAAACATTCTGACAACATGTTAGAATTGTTGAGAACGTACTTTAAAGGTCCCATGGCATGAAATTTTCACTTTCTGAGGTTTTTTAACGTTAAAATGAGTTCCTCTGACCTTCTTAAGTCACCCCAGTGGCTAGAAATTTCATAATGTGTAAACCAAACTATGCCCACCCTTTGTCAACATTTGAGAATGGCGTGTCAAAATGGCACGTTGATAGGCTCTAGGGTTGGGCGGTATCCAAATTTTGATACCTTTAAACCGTCTCTGTGTTTTCCCGGGGTATACGGTATTACCGAGAAAAAAAATATTTTGTTTCGGCCTACTGTGTAACGTGCGCCTATGCCTCAAATGTACTATTTAAAAGCAGCATAGCGAATTGTGTGCATTGTGGTATGGATTAAGCAGCAAAGCGAATTTTGTGCATTGATGAATGGATTAAGAGATATTTCAAAGCATCACGCAACTCTTCCTTCATCTTGAAAATAGCATTCAACTGTCGTTTACACATTTCTGCGTTGAAACGCCATTTGCAGCACTATTTCACCTGCTCCATCAAAAAAAAGTACACGATGAGCAGGATCATACCCTTTCAAGCATGGGAAATAAAAAAAGAAAAAGAATCAACCAACACCCAAGTCCGTTTAGACTGCGCGATAAACCATATTCTTCAGCGCAAATGAGGCGAACCTAATTCAAATGCGCGGTAGCTGCACAAGGCAAAATCATATGGGCCCACGTCATGCCATGGCGGGGAAATTAATAATCAAATGGCCTTACCTTGCTTAAAACGCTGTCTTGATCACATAACTCCTTACAATTATTCCACTTAAATCCATACGGTTTAACACACCCAACAAAGATAGCAAGCGCATTGCTAATTCCCACCAGAAACCTAACAGTTTACGCTACGATGTTTTCTTCCGTTTCTTCAGTAGATGACATTTCAAACGTTTATTACCCACATCCCAAATGTCATACGTTATATTATTTTACCTTGTTGTTACTCATGTAACCTACTCAAAACACAACTCATTGGAGAAATCTCGTGGAAGTGGAGTACCCCAGGCTATGGTGTGCCTTAGGGGACAAATTAGATTTCGTTTGGTTTGAAACCAAAATACTGCCACACTGCCGATGTTGTATTTTTTTTTGCCACTAACTCATTATCTTGACTTGCCATCTTTCAACCGCGGTCTCAGTCTCTTTTTTTTTTTTTTTTTTTTTAGATAGGACAGTATAGAGAGACAGGAAATGAGCGGGGGAGAGAGAGACAGGATCGGGAAATAACCTCGGGTCGGAATTGAACCCGGGTCCCCGGATTTATGGTACGGTGCCTTAGCCATCTGAGCCATGACAACTCCGGTCTCAGTCTCTTGCGAAGCTTTCTGTCAGACTCCAAAATGTCACGCAGGGTTGCCATGGTAACGACATAAACAACCCTGCACGCGATGAAAACTTCTTTAGGAAATTGATAGAATTAGTGAAAATACGATCACACAGTTATTCGGGATGATCTTCAATTTATTATTTTATATTATGACCTCATGTACTCCATATTTATTTAGATATTATATATTTTTTTAAAATGACGGTAATGAGACCGATACCGTTGGTACTTTTGGATACCTCGGGATACCTTCTTACCGTAATACCGCCCAACCCTAATAGGCTCTTCCCTTTACTACGTCAGCAAGGGAAATGATTCCCACCCACTGTATGGATTGCCCGCCCAGCTCAAAAGTTGCCACCAAACATGGAAATTGCGCTGTACATGGATGTGACAACACAGAAAGGAGTCTGTTTTTACTGCCGACGGGAGAGCCCCTGAAGACGCAGTGGCTTAATTTTATTTACTCCAATAATACGCCGTCGAGTCTACCTAAGACGGTGTATGTTTGTCGGAAGCATTTTCCTGAGGAATGTTTCCACAACTTGGGACAGTACAGGGCAGGTTTTGCACATCAACTGTCACTGAAGCCTGGGTCCGTACCAAGCATCCCTGCCGCATCAGCCACAAACACCAAACAAGTAAGTGTATAACTGTTAAGTCGTTTTGCCGTGTTTTAAAATCGGTGCGTTAACCTTGCAATGGCTACATTAGCTGTGCAGCTAACCGCTTCCTGCAGTTAGCCAGGTACTCTGCGCTACAAAACCAAAAAGCATGCAGCATGCTCTGTTATAATAGCCAATCAAAACAGTTTTTACAAAGACACCCACATTCTTTTTTTTAAGTCACTCGTTCATTTTATTTGTTTGTTCAGTAAAAACCCAAACATTTGTTGAATTTATTTTATTTCCTCGTGTCGCAGCTTAATGACGTCAGCGCGCGGTATTTTTCCCTTCGCGGTTTGTTCCTTCTCTCTCGCCATAGTAAGACACCCACATCCGCTTGTTCTGACCCACTGGAGGTAGCGTCACAGTGCTGTTAGCCAATCAGAGGTAACACGTTTACATGTCATGAATATTAATGATAAGAGCTGAAATCCTGTCGCTCTCTCGCCACCCACTTCTCCACCAAACTAGAACAGCCTGAAACAGGAGAACCACAGCTTTTTTTTCACCAAAACTGGCTCGCAGGGCATTCATTCATACTAGAGACCACCGCACAATTAATGAAAAAACGATGCCATGGGACCTTTAACATCTCAGATAAAATCAGTGATACGGTAACCTGCGGTTAATGAACGAAGCAACAAAGTTGCTGACGACTGACAAGCGCACTATGTGGCGGCATATTGCTGGAGTTTCAAACCCTGCTGCTCAGGGAAAAAGGGGCAGAGATGAGCAGGGCTGGAGTAGCATTTTAAAGTCACCGCGGTCCGTGATGCGCAAAGCGCGCGCCGAAAAAATTTCGCCATATTTAAATGAGCGGGGTGAATTACACGCCACATAAGAGATCTATTCCTGAAATTACTTTTAATGGTGTTTGAACTGAATATCGTCAGTTTTGGAAAAAAAAATCATGTATGTGGCAAGAGTAAGAATAATTTAAGCTTGTTTAATGGTTTGATCTGGCCCAAGCAATGAGGACAAAAGATACCCTAACCATGTAGCCTATGGAACTAAGATACATTAACAATCTGGCATCCATTACACCTACACACACAAAAAAACATTCTGGGGAAAAAAAAAATCAGTATACACCACCATGTTTTAGGCAAAGTTATCCGAGGCAAACATAAGTTGAAACTTTCCACTCTATTGCTTTGGCTTATCGAATGATTTATTTTTAAAATCACAGACAAGGCAGGCTACAACTGCGCTGCTTCGAAAATGTCAATTTAACAGCTTGATGAAAGTGTGCTGATGGTTACCATGGAAACCCCGTGTCTGCTGCACTGCATTCCTCCGCCGAGTCGCGCGCTCATTCGGTTTTGTGTTCTTGGTCTCAGAGCCGCACACACCAAACACACACAGAAGACAATCAACGTTTAACATAATTAACAATGCACTTTTTACGGAGATGTTTTAATGTTATTCTTTATTTTTTTTTATCCAGTTGAATATTTAGCGTACAAATGTATTTTCAGCTCTTAAAAATGACTGAGGTCCGGACCGCAGGGGCCTCATAGCTGGCTGCAGCCATGGAGATGAACAAGACGCAAATAGGAAGATAAGACAGTTCAATGACAAATGGAAGTTCGGGTGAGCTTGGCTAGTTCATAGCAAAACTGAAAATACCCTGTACTGCGAAGACTGTAGAAAGTCTGGCAAAGACAGGCACAAGTAATTTTAAACTCAAAACTATAAAGGACCACAAAAAGTCAAATGCACGCATCGGTACTATAACGTCAAAACAGGCGAAGACAGCTGGTTCACTACAGGACAGCATTGCTTTCAGTCCCTGGCTGTCATGAAGTCGGCTGAGCTGGAGAGGATGGAGCTGCTGTTCAGAAACGTTCACGCGATTGGAAAGAAGTTGATCCGCCACAGCTATCAACTTATAGCATGCTGGAAGCCTCAGGTCACGAAGACCATTTTTCATGGACCATTCAAACTCATCTGATGAATGTAATGAGGACATTTAATGTCTTTCTCTACACATGTTCACTCACTCACACTCACACACACACTATTAATAGATAATACATAATATACATAATAATACTTGATGTTACACATAATACTTGCATATCAAAACATCAAATGTTTTCAATGATAAATGTTTTGAATTGGACTTTTAATATTAGAATCAGTTCAGTTGTACTGAATGTTATTTTTCATATTATACAATATTTCATATTGTAAGGGGCTTGAATTTGAGTTCAGTAAACAGAATAGTCTGTTTATATTTTTGTCTGAATTGGTTGCATGTTTTCATATAGGGAGCTACCTTAACAGCACTGAATACTTGAGTGCTACTGTAGAGATACATTATACGCTGCCATTCATAATTAAATCTAGATCTTCCGAACTTTAACGTATCATGGTGAAGAAAAAAACTGCGATTTCCTGGCAACAAAATTGTGGTTAGTGAAAAGGCTGAATGGCTAGTGACTCGGGAAAACCACTAGCCACAGTGGCCGGTGAGCAAAAAAGTTAATGTAAAGCCCTGAGAGATGTGTGTGTGTGTGTGTGTGTGTGTGTGTGTGTGTGTGTGTGTGTGTGTGTAGATCGGGAGATCACAAGTTCTACTCACAGTCGGGTCATACCAAAGACCATCGTAAAAATGGTGCCTATTACCATCTGGCAAGGCACGCTGCAATACAGATGAGAGTGGGGAGTCAAACTCTCGCGGTTACCAGAGGACTAGCCCCCCACTGTAACCCTAGTTATGTAATATAGGCGATAGGCCCAGGGGTGGGCGGCATGGTGGTGTAGTGGTTAGCGCTGTCACCTCACAGCAAGAAGGTCCGGGTTTGAGCCCCGTGGCCAGCGAGGGCCTTTCTGTGCGGAGTTTGCATGTTCTCCCCGTGTCCGCGTGGGTTTCCTCCGGGTGCTCCGGTTTCCCCCACAGTCCAAAGACATGCAGGTTAGGCTAACTGGTGACTCTAAATTGACCGTAGGTGTGAATGTGAGTGTGAATGGTTGTCTGTCTCTATGTGTCAGCCCTTTGATGACCTGGCGACTTGTCCAGGGTGTACCCTGCCTTTCGCCTGTAGTCAGCTGGGATAGGCTCCAGCTTGCCTGCGACCCTGTAGAACAGGATAAAGCGGCTACAGATAATGAGATGATGAGATGATCATTTTCTTCATTTAATTTTTTTTTTCCAAAAATATGGTGGGAATATCAAATCATGAACCCCAGTATTGCAAAATCGAATCGTGGATTGAGTGAATCTTTACATGCCTACTGATTAATGAATAAAGGCAGTTATCCAAATGTATGAAATAAAGAAATTGTAAATTTTTCTTCTTCTTAATATTTCTGCTTTTGTCCTTTCATTGTCTTACATTTAGTGTCCCTACTGAAGGATTTAAAACATGCAAACATTGTCACGCTTCATGACATCATCCACACGGACAAGTGCCTCACACTGGTCTTTGAGTACCTGGTGGGTAGATGAGCTTCGCTAAACACCTCTGTATCTGTCATCGGTGTTTGTGTGAGTGCTTTTCTAACATGCTTGTTCTTTTTGTGATAAATATTTAGGAGAGGGATCTAAAGCAGTACATGGATGACTGCGGGAGCATCATGAGTGTTCATAATGTCAAAGTAAGTCTATACTTCTAAACAATGTCAAGTAACTTGTAGTGCAGAGTTTCTCTTTATTAAAGAGTGGCATAACATTATTTCATTTTGATGGTCAAAAGTTAATGGCTATTGGAAATAAGGTTCGTCAGACATTTAAGAGTGCTGGAACTTTTCTTTCCTCAGAACCAAATAGCCATAATATCCATCTGAAATTAAAATAAAAAACAATTTTTAAAAAGGTTGACCTTTACCATCCTTTGATTCTTCTTCTTACTGCATTGTATCATCTGTGCTTCAGATCTTCCTCTTTCAGCTGTTGCGAGGACTAGCATATTGCCATCGCCGCAAGGTTCTACACAGAGACTTGAAACCTCAGAATCTTCTCATTAATGACAGGGGAGAGCTCAAACTCGCTGATTTTGGTGAGTAGACTCTGTTCTGTTGATTTTCTGCTTATGACGGTTGTAAAGAGTGCTTATTTGAGTTAATATAGACTTCCTGTCAGCTCAAACCAGTCTGGTCATTCTCCTCTGATCTCTCACTTCAACAAGGTGTTTCAGCCTGCAGACCCTCCACACACACACAGCATGTTTTGTTTTTGTTTTTTTCCCCACACAATTATATGTAAACTCTAGAGAGTACTGTGTGTGAAAATCCCAGGAAAGCAACAATTTCTGAAATGCTCAGACCAGCCCATCTGGTACTAACAACCGTATCCATGATCAAAGTCACAGAGATCACACTTTTTCTTCATTATGATGTTTGATGTGAATTTTAACCAAATCTCTTAATCTGCATGATTTTTATTTATTTATTTTTTTGCACGTTGTGTTGCTGCCATATGATTGGCTGATGAAATAACTGCATGAATGTACAGGTGTTCCTAATAAAGTGGACAGTGAGTATATGAGATATAATTAGATAACATTTATAGTTTCTCTGTGATGTATTACATACATTGTTTTGATATAGACAAATAACGGAGAACCATAACTATATTTAGAGACCTTAAGAGGGTAGAGTTAGGCATATCAGGTGAAAATTCAATCAAACTTAGATGAGCGTCTGCATGCGGAATTTTCACAGCACGGCCAGCAAGCGTCTGATATGCTTAGTAAAGTGTATGGTTTGGCTGAGTTTAGCAGAGACTCCTTAGTGAAAGTCTAAATATTGTGTGCCGTGTTCCAGATGGGCATCCTCGTTCAAATACTTTTCTCTGTATAATATTCTTGGGTTTCAATCACGTGACTTTTCTTAGCAATTTCACGTCTGGTGAAACAGCTGGTGGTCAAGCAAACCAAAATGGCTGCCGTAGTGCAAGCAAGCAGCGATAAGTTATCAGAGTTTGCTCGTAATCTAGAAGCCACTGGTCGCTTTAGATATATTCAGAAGATCGCTGTGTGCAATGGAATCGACCCCTACAGTCTGGGAAAGAAGGGTTTGTCATACGATCTCAAAAACTACCTTTCAGTCGAGTTCCCCGACATCTCAAACTATCTGGTGTTGCAGATGTCCTTCTACACCGCAAAACAGATGAAAGCGTGGAAGAGTATGGAGGCTTACAACTTTTTTGTAAGTGGCTGGGTAAAGGACCTCGCTATCAAGTCGCTGCCGAATGAATCCTGTATTGTTTTTGCCCGTGTAAGTATGTGTTTTTAAGCTTTTCGTTCGCATCTTTACAGCGAAGTGCTGCAAGTTGAAGTGTAAACAAACCGTTCACTTGATTCTCACTTGTGTTGGCTCTTATCTCTCAGGTAAATCATTCACAAAGATCATCAGAAACCCCTTTAAAGACCTGGATCGGAGTTAAACGAGACAGAGAAGTGATCACGGCGCATTGTAACTGTATGGCTGGGGAAGAATTTTGTCGTGGCCTTCATGCATATAGACTTTATTATTCGTGGTTGTTTTGATTGCGTGCACTTGCTTTGGTGGCTGATTTGTTTTCAATATGGCAGCCATCGAGTGAGGAGTAAACAAAGAAACAGCTGGGGACTTTAGCGCTTCGTGCGTAAAAAAAGTACTGTAAAATAACGACACACAGCAAGAAAAGTACTTGGAAAACACTAAGGACAGAGCTGAGAGGGAGATACAAACCTTTCACGCCGTGATCGCTGCAAATTCAAGCATGCTTCGACTCGGCTCCTTTCGATTTCAGTGAGAGGTTCAAAAGCCACCTTTCTCGACGTCCTTTTGCAAAATCCTGTGTTCGTTCATCCTTTTTTATTAGTTCACAGGGAACCCTGAAGAAACTTATCAGTTTCACGGTTTGATCGATTTGAACAACCTAAAACAACGCAAGTGTAAGGCATTTTTCATGCGAGCAATGCACCTTCTCCATACAAACGCTTTGTCAACTGAGCTTTGGTAGACCACCAGCTAAAGTTTTGAGTAACTAATGAGGGGGATGTGACGTCACGTGAAACCCAAGAATTGGTGTCAATGTCTTTTAAAACCAGTTCCAAAGGACAACAACAGGGCAGTGATAAATTTTTGTGTATGTATTTTTTTTAACCAATAATTATATATTATGGACTGTTATAATTATGCTGAATGGGATTAAAGTAGTCTTGAATTTCACAAGACCTTTCACTTTCCTCTAGGATGTGTTTAATACACAAATACCTGTGATGAATACTGTTCTTTCAAGTGTTGTTTATTTCAGAGAAAAGCTTAGTATTGCTATGCAGTATTATTTATAACCTGAAATCAGAAAATGTTGGGACGATTAGGAAATGCAAATTTAAAAAAGAAACCGGTGGTTTCTAAATTTACTCTGACTTTTATTTCATTGCGGACAGTATGGACCCAAAATATTTAATGTTTTGTCTGATCAACTTCATTTCATTTGTTAATATACATCCATTCATGTGTTTCAGGCCTGCAACACATTCTAGAAAAGTGGGGATGGGGCCAATTTAGGGCTAATAATGAGGTCAACTATTTAAATCATGATGTGTTTTGAAGCAAAGATAGGCTGAGGATCTTCTGTCTGTCAACAAATGCGTGAAGAAATAATTGAAATGTTTAAAAACAATGTTCCTCAAAGAGAGATATGAAGGGATTTGGATATTTTACTCTCTACTCTGCATAACATTAAATGATTCAAGGAATCTGGAGGAATTTCTGTGCATAAAAGGCAAGGGCACAAGCCAAAGCTGAACAAATGTGACCTTGGATCCCTCAGACGGCACTGCATCAAGAACCGTCATTTATCTATAGTCGATATAACCAGAAGGGTTGGGATTACTTTGGCAAACCTTTGTCAATCATTGCAATATGGTGTTACATCCACAAATGCCAGTTAAAATTTTGCTGTGCGAAAAGGAGCCTTATGTTACTGTGTCCAGAAGCGCCGTTGACTTCCCTGGGCTTGGAGGCATCTGGGATGGATCATGACACAGTGGAAACATGTATTGTGGTCAGGTGAATCAGTATTCCAGGTCTTTTTTTTTTCCCTTTTCTTTTGTAAGAAATGGACGCTGTGTGCTCCAGACCGATGACAAAAAAAAAAAAAAGACCATCCAGACTGCAAGAAGTCCAAAAGCCAGGGTCTGTCATGGTATGGGGTTGTGTCAGTGCCCTTGGGAAATGCAACTTACACTTCTGTGATGGCAGCATTGATGCAGAAAAGCACATTGAGATTTTGGCGCAACATATGCTGCCTTAAAGATGACCTCTTTTCCAGGGATATTTCAATAAGACAATGCGAAACCACATTCTGCACACATTACAAAGTCATGGCTGTGGAAGAAGAGGGTGCCTGTCCCCTCCGTCCTCAAAAGAGAATGGGTGATGAATTTTGAAATAAAAAAAAATGACGACCCTGTAGTATTGCACACTTTAAGACCAGTTTGCAGGAAGAATGGGACAAAATAACACCTGAATCGCTTGGTGTCTTCAGTCCCTAAACAGCTTTTAAGTGTTGTGAGAAGGAATGGGAACACTATAAAGTGGTCAATACTTTACCATCCCAACTTTTTTTGAAATGTGTTGCAAGAGTCAAAATTGAAAAGTGTTTTAGTTTGAAAAATCAATGCAATGCATTAGGTAAAACATCAAATAACGTGCAATACGGGTCAAAGATCATTTACAAATCATGTTCAGTTTTAATTTCAATTTCCACATACCATCCCAAGTTTTTCTGATTTGGGGATGTATATCCAAGAAATGCTTCATAGCTATATAAGGAATTCTATTGTTGCAGGTTTAGCGCGAGCCAAATCTGTACCTACTAAGACGTATTCCAATGAGGTGGTCACACTGTGGTACAGACCGCCTGACGTGTTACTAGGATCAACTGAGTACTCCACTCCTATTGACATGTGGTGAGACACCTCTCTCGCACTCTCTTACACTGTATCTCTCTCTCTGTCTCTCTCACTCACATGTACACTGCCCAGCCGAAAATAATTTGCACGCACTAATATTTCGTTGGACTGCTTTTTATTTTGATTATGGCACACGTTCACCATGGCATTGTTTCAACAAGCTTATACAACGCCACTTTAATTTCCATTCAGAGTTGTAATTACTTTTTCATCGAGATCTTATCTTGACGATGGGAAAGTTGAGCCATTCCATAGTCTTCTCCAGCACATCCAAAACACTTTGAATGGGGTTAAGATTGGGACTCTGTGCTGGCCAATTCATATGTGAAAATGATTCCTCATTCTCCCTGAACCACTTTCACAATTTGAGCCCTAATTTTATTCCTGTGCCATCAGGGAAGAAAAAAATCCATTAATGGGAACCGAGTCATTCAGTAAATTCAGGTAGTCAGCTGACTTCATCTTATTTCCACAGAAAATTGCTTGAACCTCAACCAAACCAAATGAAGCAACCCCATATCATAACACTGGCTCCAGAGGCTTGTACAGTGTGCATGATGGATGCATCGCTTCACGTGCTTCCCTTCTTACCCTGATATGCCCATTGCTCTGGAATAGGAAAACATGACCTTTTTCCATTGCTTCAGAGTCTAATCTTTATGCTTCCTGGCAAAGTGAAGCCTTTTCTTCTGAATAGCCTCACTAACAAATGGTCTTATGACCACACAGCTCCCAGTCCCAATCCTGTGAGTTTTTGTCACATTGTGCATGTGGACATGCTCTTCCTTTCACTATTAAATATAGCCATGAGTTCTGCTGTCTTTTTTTTTTTTTAATAAATGATTCATTTTTAAATTTTTTCTTTTTAAGTGTTCTACAATCACAGTTAAAATTTTTGTCTGACCGCATCTTCCGTGAAGTTGATGGTTCACTATCCTTCCAGGTTTTAATAATGTGTTGGACGGTTCTTACCCAATTCCAGTAATTTCAGCAATCGTCTTAGTTGTCATGCTGCCACATGATTGGCCGATTAGATAACTGTATAAATGTGCAGGTTTACATGTGTTCCTAATCATCTGGATTGTGTGTGCGCGCACACGTGTGTGTGTGTGTGTGTGTGTGTGTGTGTGTGTGTGTGTATACAGTTAGGTCCATAAATATTTGGACAGAGGCAACATTTTTCTAATTTTGGTTCTGTAATTACCACAATGAATTGTGAACAAAACAATTCAGATGCAGTTGAAGTTCAGACTTTCAGCTTTAATTCAGTGGGTTGAACAAAATGATTGCATAAAAATGTGAGGAACTAAAGCATTTTTTAAACACAATCCCTTCATTTCAGGGGCTCAAAAGTA